>NC_142844.1:12729772-13032803 GCF_061612785.1 Hesperophylax consimilis
TTAAGAAAATTCAAGAAGATTACAAAATATACCAAAACTTCATTCGTATGTGTGAAATCTTCTCAGTTTTTCGAATATTTCCTTCGTTAGCAACTATGTAGAAAATATTCTTTATCATATATTTGAAGGTCACACATGAAAACTCAGATTTCGCAGTGTAAAGAAAATGATTGATGAAGGGCATATATATTTGCAATGAGACAAAGACTTGTCGAGGAATAACTGAAAAAAAACGATGGCCTAAGTGAAATTGCTTGTATAAATGAGCCATCGATCAGAATATAGTAAACAAAAAATATTGATTGATGATAAACCCTTATTAGTTCAAATTGAGGGTCCATCTATTATTTACATTCAATCTTTTCTTATTCTGCTTAGATATTCTCTCAGCAGAATTATGCTTAAATAATGGAGAAACTAATCAAAGTAATGAACTCTTTCAGAACAAGATGCGACATGAAACATATATGGTATTGTGTTTATTCATTGGCAAAGAGGTATGGTATTGTATTTATACATTGAAAAAGAGGTACGGTATTGTATTTACACATTGGCAAAGAGGTATGGTATTGTATTTATACATTGGCAAAGAGGTATGGTATTGTATTTAAACATTGAAAAAGAGGTATGGTATTGTATTTATACATTGAAAAATAGGTACGGTATTGTATTTATACATTGGCAAAGACGTATGGAATTGTATTTATAGATTGAAAAAGAGGTATGGTATTGTATTTATACATTGGCAAAGAGGTGTGTGGGTATTTCAAGTAATTTTATTTATGTCAAAACATATTTCGATTGTTTATAGAACAAGATTTTGTATAGTAGAGCGCTCATTAATGCGTTTATATTCTAGTCAAGTTTATTATAGTTGAGTGCACTTGTGATAAATTATCGAACAAGTGCGCTTTAGGAATGCGAAATTCCATTATGTATTAAATTAAAACCTTTTCTTCTCTGATTCTAACCAGAAAACATTGGTAAAAGCAAAAATGTAAAAAATCAAGTTTTTTGCTGATTTTTTTTGTTTAACTGAGGATTGCACATTCCTACCCAGAGATTGGAGTCAACCACGCCTACAACTGAACCACGTCCCGACATTTATTTCGTTAAGACAAGATAATACACTTAAATAAAGGCAGAATCTTAACGACGCGACTGAAGTGAAGCAGCCGTGGTGTGTGGTATACCTCTTGTGTATTTGATAGACCAGCAGTTGAATTTTCCCTATCAAAATCTCTATAAAAAAGTCGGAATCTTAACGACATACGTGATGAAGTCATGAACAAACAAGGTGCGCGGCCCGGCGTGATGGACGGACATACAATCGACTTTGCCCTGTCTTTCCGTGGGGCTTACTTTAATTATTTTTGATGAACGTATTACTAAAATCTCAAATTTCTAGAGGGATCCCTTGGGAAGTGACCAATTCATCATCTAAAAAAATAAAATCTGGTGCTTACCGCTAATTTTATAATTGAAAAACGTTTTATAATATTTCCAAATAATTTTACATAAAATATTTTAATGGTCAAGTCATATTTTCATTAATTCTAAATATAAGTAACTTACATACGTAAAGATCCTTTTAGAAATATTTCTCATCTTAATAATACGTTTTTCAGAAATAATTAAAACGTGAACGTCAAGTAAGCCCCCATAATTAGAATCTTATTTCACCTTAAATAACTGCTGAAATGTTATCCGATTTCTAATCTAAATGTTAACTAATAGTTCATGAACGCATTGTCATCAACCACGAGTATATCTGCCGTGGTTCAGCTCGATCCGATGTCGGGAAGTGGGTTAATTTCGGCTACCAAGATTTGCATTCATTCATTACCGAAAATAAAAATAAAATTCGATATAAAAATAAGACGTGTTTGGTTTGGTTCGATTAGAATTATCATATTATAAGCCACACAGTGGGTTAACAATAATGAATGTAATTTTTTTGTTTCCTACCATTATTGGAATCTAAAAATTCACATTTAAACAAAATTAACTCCACACAGGAGATCCTGACAAAAATACTTTACATCTTTGGGAATGCTGTATGAAGGGTCTTTCCAAGTAAATGAAAGAATGGATGGTCTGGGAAGGAAAAGGGTAGCAGGGTTATATAGGAATCTGGGAGTCAGTGTATTCAGGTGGGAAATATAAATCCATCCCTCCTACTGCAGTAAAAGGTATCCTTCAAACGGGCTCTTCCGATCTGGCCGCGTAGCTTGTTGTCAAACGCATCCGCCACCAAGACCTGAACAAACCTCTCCGCATGAATCCGACCACCCTGCTAAATCGCCAAACGTCGCGAATCACTTGGGGTGACCTATGCAGAAGTGTCGGTTATCAAATGAATGTTTTCCAGGGCGGGTACCCGTACCCCCCTCCCTAATTGTAACCTTTATTTTAACTAAGAACTACTTTTCTAGCGATAAGACAGGAAACGAGTAAATCTACACATAAAACATGTCTGTTTAATTTTTAAAAAGTAGTAAAGATTACCCTCTTTATAATTATATGGAGTTGCGAAACTTTTTGATACTTTTCAGATATTTGAATACAAAAGTGATTCTAAAAGCACTTCCGAGGCGTAAAATTTTCAACGACATCCTGTGCAAAGTTAGCAAATCATTCCACACCTCCATTTGTCCCAGAAATGAGGAGTGGTGTGAATACAGTGAATAATGAATACAGATTTAATAACTTGCAACATGATAATATATTTGATTTATTTTGTTATTGCACCCTTGGAACTTGGAAGTTTATTAAAAAAATATATTATAAATATCACATATTTAGCCATTGTTAAAATGCAAAAAAATCCTTATATGAAATACCCAATTAATTGTGATTGATTAAACTATTATATTGAACTATTTTCATACTTCCATTCCGTTTCGAAATAGAAGATAGATAATAATATACCAACATCGCTTAAGTGCGAAGAGACAAAACAATTTATTATTTTTGTATAACTATTATGTAATATTAAAACGATAAAAGCAACACAATTGAAGGTGAATTATACGTATAATTTAAATCCAACACCAGTCATGCTTTTTGTAATTAAATCACATTAAAAGATACCTGCGTTAAAAACGCAGAAAATGTAGTACCTAGCTATCACAAAATTGCCTTTGACACATGTGCTTTGCATGCTGTGCAATCAATCAGTTCCAAAATGGCTTAGAATTTCGCGGTAGATACATTTCGTCGAAATTTAACGTTTTTCAATTAAACAATTTTCTGTTTTCCAGTACAATAAGGGTAGTCAAAATAAATCACAATACTGACTATCGGGCTTGTTTTTAAGATTGAAAATTTAATAAAATAGATGTGTAAATGGTACAGACCTTTGCTTGTCAGAGTACAAAGCGAACCCAAAATAATTCGCTTAGCGATTTTTTTGCAAGATGCAAGAAGAAATAATGCGCTTTCATACACGGAGAAAAATGAGTAGGCTTTTTTGAAATCAAGATACTGATACAAATTTGACCGCATGACCATTTCCTAATAAGATATTTTTTTTAAACTTCCGATTTTATTGTCCGGGTTAAATCTTCTCCATAGGAAAAACTAAGCCCTTCCACACACTTTTACAGAAATGATCATCTAGTCAATCAACATTATGTAAGTGCATTATATAAGCAAAATAAATACAAAACAATACAAAAACAACATGTCAACTCTCCAGAGATCAAATGGGAAAATAATTCACCGACTCCAGATATTTTCATATCAGAGGGTTCTAACAGGGCCTATAAATCCTACTGATCCCTCAACATAAATATTTAAAAAAATCTTTCGTTATCCTACATGTATTCAAAATGACCGACTTTTGCATCTTTATATATATATTTTTTGATAGATCTAACACGCACAAATTTTTAATGAGAGAGTTAGTTATAATGCCAGTAGCCGAAATAACGAATGGTAATATTTTTATAGTCTGAGAATGCCAAATTCTTTTTATTTCTTATTTTTTCGTAGAACGCAATCACTTTGTTGTTTAACATTTTAATGAAATAAAAACAATATTTTTTGTTTAAAACCGCGAATTTTTATTAATTTTAAGACCGACCGGTTTCGCTTCACTCGAGCATCGTCAGGGTACAAAATTAAACTAAAATGTTTATTTTGTACCCTGACGATGCTCGAGTGAAGCGAAACCGGTCGGTCTTAAAATTAATAAAAATTCGTGGTCTTAAACAAAAAATATGGTTTTTATTTCTTTTTATTTCATTTCCTAAATCTGTGTATTTTCTTATTTTTTCATTAACAGATTTTTTAATATTACCTACATGAATTTAGAATAGCGACATCAATGATAATCGTTATTTTTTTAATTTTGTCATTTAAAACTATATCGGGTCTATTATGACTAATCGTTCGGTCTGTTAGTATAGTTTTATCATAATATATTTTATAAAATTTGCTTTCAAAAAATGAATTTGGTTCGTATTCATAATATGGTACTATATTACGGCAGTCAATCAAGTTATGTTTAATTACCAAATTTTGGTGAATTATTTTAAAAACTTGATTGTGCCTTAATGTATACTCGGACGGTGCTAATATAGAACATCCCGATATAATATGTTCTATAGTTTCCTGAAAAGCCAAAAATTTTCTATACAAAGTTTAATAACAATTATTATTATTATTATTAGTCATTCAGAATATATCTGAACACGCAGGGCCCCTTTTCCGAATAAATATAAAGGACAATATGCGAAAATATTATTATTTTGAAGAACACATGTTCTGACTTCCGCATAACGTAATCGTGCTTTACTGAAAGCTCGTTATGAATTTTGTAAAACCATTCGTTATGGGCCTCTAGTCCTTTTTAACAGGAAAATAACTGATTTGACAAGATTTTTAATTAATTAACAATATATCGTATCAGTAAGTTTTCTCCGAGTACCTTTGTAAATATGTCAATTTCGGCATTGCTTTTATTTGACATTGGGATCGTAACATTCTTGCTACGCCACTGCCTAAACTATAGGAATATACAAACTGCTATATTTGATATATAATTTGATAAATGTCGGCTGTCGATGTCTATATGATGTAATAAGGGTGCATTGAAGCACGAAGCTATGAGAAGTGTACTAGAACAAAAGGTCGAGCAAGGTTGTTCGCTAAAACTAAAGGTCAAGGGTGTTACGTAAGTATGAAAGCAAATAAATACATGGTTTATATTATAGCTATTCATGTTGGGCTTTTGTATAATGAGTCACATCTGAAGGTCACGCAAAAGATGGCACTCATTTAATTTAATGTCAAGAATGCGTTCATTAGGTTTACAACAAGAATACGAGCATATTCAAAAAATAATTATAAAAAGAGTGCAGTTAGTGGCCTCATGGTCATGTCTTGTGTTATGTGCTAAGTTCAAAAATAAAACTTTTAATAGGTAGGTATTGTCTGATTTTGATAAAAAATTTAATTTGTTGGGAAACGTTTGCTTTGCACTTAGTGTTTACTTTTTGTATGTACACGTAGATGCCAAGAATTGTCGTTATTTTTTAAATTAAATTGTATACCTTACTACGGACTACCTACCCTAGGACGAAATGACGTACGTATTTTATTTTTTAACACGTGAATTTCTAATCACAGCGAAACAAAAACATCGATGTTTTTGGACCCTTTTCAATACCTTTTATTTTCTTTAGAAAACTAAAGCTTAAATTTTAAGCTCCAATTCTACTAACTAACAACTTATAAGGTTTGTTCATATGGGTACTTCACTAATTAATACTTATTAAAAGAAATTTTACTAAAAAAAATAATTTCACAGAGCATAAAAAGCATCTTCACAGTAAGATTTAACAGTTTTAAGATGTTGTATTAAAAGTGATGTACAATAATGGACAAGTGTAGAACTGGTCCAGGTAGTTATATTTTCACACTCCGAGATCAGGGATTACCAAAATTTTGACGGTAATTGAAAAACAAATCCAATGGAATCAAGTTTTGAATGTGAACTAATTATAGATGTGGATGGATTATGAAACAGACAAAAATGTGTTATTTATTTTTTGTAATAACTTTATTGAGTAAACCCTCAAATTGTAATATTTAATTTTTGAAGACAATATTAGCGATTTGTAAACGAAAATCAGAAAAGAATACGGTCACATCTAGGACTCGATCCCAGAACCCTTGCCTTGCAGGGGCACAGCTCTACCACTGAGCGTATGGGACCCTAATTATAATATAAATAGAATATTATCTTCAATAATCAAAAATGTGTTAATTATTTACAAATCTCACCATTCTAATACACAATGTCCATTTAATTTTATAAAAAATAGGTGAAAAGTGTATCTACGTTTAAATAAAGACCCAAAAGTAGTGAATCTGAACCACAATCTGTTTTATGATATATTAATTTATGTATTAAATGATATATTAATAATTATTTTACAAGCAATAATTATTCGCCTGAAACACTCATCCACATTGAAAAATCTCCTGATAAAAGATACATGACGCCAACGCGACTCGAACCCGTATCCCTTCGATTTCCGGTCGACATCTCTGACCACTGAGCTATGGCGGCTTATCTCTTACCCGCGAAATAATTCAATATATACTAGTGCTTCATTCAACAATTACTGCTTGTTACATTTTTTCACCTGAAAACAACCAACTTTATTTTATATGAGAAAGGCATTGTAAGTGCTAACTCTCTCACTAGATGGCGTCAAGACAAATTGTCTACATTTTTAGGTGAAATACTTGAACTTGTCAAATATTAATTATTTTTTTTTTTTTGGTAAACTAATGTTTTTAAGACAACTCGAATAAAATATTACCAGGTGGGTTTTCAAACTTTGACAAAGGATAAAACAGTGTTGACATGTGGTGAAAATATGAATACTAAATTTTTTATTAAAAAAAAATGTTACCGGACAGCAAAGTGCCCATAACATTTTTTACTCCAAATGTGCTAAGGAAGAGCTGGTTAAAGTTTGTCGGGTACGTGCCGATACACCCTGTATAGAAAGGTACCTATTTATCACCATAATACAGCATGTACCTTGGTTGGTAGGCATGGATTGCGCGGGTGTCGGATATTCGACTATAAAGAGTAGAGAGTATCGCGTGGCGCCATCACTGTCGGCTTCTTCTGATATTTTAAAGGTGAATCGGAATCAGGTTGATCTAATTCTTTTCATTAATTTTTATTTTGTTGAGTTAAGGTTCACATAAACCACAATGGTTGAATAAATTACTAAATACTATAATATCATTAATCGTATTATGTATACTTAAGTATTAGAAAAATGAACAGTATTTTTAGTTCATGTGAATAACGCAGAGGAATCCCAACTTATCCCGACTGACAGAAGCCTGTGGGACTATAGCATTCCCAATTAGGGTATATCGTTAGGATCTGGAAGGAGATGCAGCATTGGCACCAAACATGGCTTAAGCCATTTCAAGCAATTTTTCGATTCTGAATGACGGTCTTTTACCAGGGCGTTACCGAGAGCACCTATCTACCACTCGGTTATTTACATGTAATAAAAACATGTAATTAACATTTTTATATTTTTTGAAGACGTAATTTTTGATTGAAGTAATTTGTTATGAAATACTCTTTCTGCAATAATAATTTTAATTTGAAAAGATTTATTTCCAATAAAATATAAATAACTTTAAACAATTTGCATTAATATGCATTTAATGCAACGTGTCAATTGTTATAGGTGAATGATATGTGAATTATATGGACCCATGACTGCGAAATAAAATTACTCTGAAAAGATTCACGATGAGAGATATTTACAAAAAAGAATAATTAATTAGATCTTCATATCAGCGACTGTTAATGATGACCGGCAGAAATTTAAAAATATAAACATAATATTTCTTTATAAATGTAAATGAAGCTGGGTAAAGGTTGAATATTAACGTACAAATAAAATAAATATCCACGCGCCGCGCCGGTCATATTGATGTCTCAGACTATTCTGAAATTATTGGCGCCGTGTCGTAATTAGATCATCTTATAGTGTTATGTAGCAGTTATCAGTGGCGTGGCCATGTTCTGCCGGTTCCTCGGCAAACTCTAATATCTGGGTGCAAAGATATTAGAAGAACGAGATGTGCTATGAGCAGTTCATACTGTGTGGAATTGCTTTGCCCAGTGTCGCCGGTTTTGTTCACCAATACTACTGCACACCTTCGTTTACGCTAAGGTATCCGCACTAATACAGAGAACAGATTTCTGTGCGTACACGTCCCGATAGTATTCAAAGTACCCTAATTAGGTAGTACTCCGCCTACGGTCCGGCGGCCAACATAGCATATCTCGTTCTTCTAATATCTTTGTCTGGGTGCCTTCTTGAACATTTTTACGAACTTCAATGTGTTTAACTATTTATAACATATCGATAATTTTCAGATATTTTATTTTTATTTTTTATTATTCTTCAATATAAACACCCGCTCAACTGCCAGTAGCAGGTCATGTTCACAATATTAATTATATAACGAGAAGTCACAATCAAATAGAAACAGAAGAATAACATCTTAAGCCCCGCATACCCAAGTTCTAAAGATTTATAACAAGTTTCTTGTTAACCCTAAGTTTTTAAGTTCCAATAAAAATATATGTTATTTTTGAAGATAATATCAATACATTTGTTTGGCCGAAACGTTAATTGTATGAAATTGAAAAAAATCCAAAAATTATCAAAAGTACCTTTTTTTCTGTTACTATATGTTATAGGCATGAACAAATTCACAGTGTATCTTTAAATGCAAATAAAGCATTTGTCAAGTGATTTTTGCTCTATTTCATGTCGTGTTTTATTTATTAAATATTTTCACCGTTTTCACCCGCTCCCTCTAACATTAGTGTTTACATATCTCCCTTTCAAATTAACTGACAGATTTAAGACAGTCAACATACACATAATCAAAGGTACACCGCATGCTTAAAATACATATAACCAAACTAATTATTAAAAAGAAAACGATGATAAAATAAGACACACCCAAAACCTTCCCAATATCCTCAAATATGATCTGAAAAGTAGGTACCTCATTACAATGAGAAAGGAAACATACACACCAATGTAATTCATGCGAGAGCATAACCAATTTTACTGTTATTACTGATAAAATAATGTTTATCAAGGTATTTTTTAATTCTAGAAAAATTAGGAACATTTTACATGCCGAACCCGTACGCGCAATAATATAGCATTCAATTAAAAATGATTTTGAAATATGCACTAACACGTTCATTAAATAAAATAAATATATATTATTAGAATGAATAACGGCATTTCCAATATTAAAATCCAAAATATGTCGTCTGCAAGCGAACTGTATTTAAATTTCTCAAATAAACAATAAATAGTGTTAATCTCTAGTGACCTCCAAGGTAATAAACTAATTTTCAATTTTTTAATTTTCATTTATGCGCCCTTGAGGTGATTTCTCACGAAAACGGCGCTATATAAATTAGCCAAATATTATCAAATGCATTGTGCACATTGTTTTGTGTTAGTTATCGACAAACCGGTGGATTCAATCTGTTAACCATAAGTTGATAATAGTTTGACTTGTCTATAGTTATTGATAAGATTGTAGAAATATATTATGTATTTGTACAGCGCCCTCGAGATTTTTTCCACAAAAACAGCGCTGCACAAATTATCCAAATAATAATATTACTAACCGGGCAGTAGGTATAGTTTGTAAACGTTTTCTAACCGGCGAGAACGAGGGCCTGGATGACCCTTTCAGTTGAAATGCTCACTCATATGTTAGCGGTGTTTTTTTTACTTCCCACGCCTTCCGGTACGCGATTATCGGTAGGCGCCTGCTTACATAAAATATATCCGTGTTTAGCCATGTTGTTATGTGGAAACATTTTTCAGCACACCATTGCAGATTCTGCCTACGCCAGATTGTCGCTTTTAAGATTACAATAAAGCTTGTTTAGCTTCGATGGTTGTAGTTGTTGGATATAGATGGTTTTTCGAGAAATCACCATCGCAAGTTCAACCAAAATATTTACAAAATGTATTTTTATTTTCAGAACAGACGAAATTGCCTGAAAAGTCGCTACGCTACTGACTGTGACTTATCCACAATTTAATATTATTTATTCGTAGGATGTCATATAAACCAGCAGTAAAAAATCAATGTTAAATGGGTGACCGGATAAATAATCACAATGATAATTCATCACATCTTTAAATAGTTATATAAAGTCATGGAGAGTGATGAAACAAAAACTTTATAAACTGGGTTTAGTAGGATAGGTTAGGAAAAAAAAATTTCATCGTTTCTAATGACTTTATATCACTTTTTAAAAGTGTGTTAAATTGTCACTGTGTTGAGTTATCATGGAACCGTTAAATGGTTAGACCACGAACGGCACTTTTTATGGTTGCTAATTGTTGAATATGATTCGTAATATACGTAGAATCGGTAACAGGATAAAAATAATTATACAGGGTTTTTCAATAAGAGGTGTTATTTTGAATAACCCGCTATTTTGGTAGATGTTACTTTTGAAGCTGTTATTTTTTGACAGTTGACAAGTAAAAACAAAGCCATTAATAAAAATGGAACGATTCACGCTTCAACAATGCATTGAAATTATTAAAAATCACTTAAGTGAATCAAATGCAAATCATCTTGAGTGATGAGGCCCATTTCCACCTCGGTGGCTTCGTCAACAAGCAAAATTGTCGTATCTAGGGCTCGGAAAACCAAAGAATTATTGTTGAAAAGCCTCTCTATTCTCAACGTGTGACTGTTTGGTGCGGTTTATGGTCCGACGGAGTCATTGGATCTTACTTTTTTGAAAATGAGGCTGAAGCAACATTTACGGGGAATGGATTGCGCTATCGAGAGATAATTAGTGATTTTTTATGGCCGGAATTGGATGGTATTGATCTGGACAACGTTTACTTTTAACAAAACGGTGCTATGTGCCACACAAGCAACAAAACCATTGATCTTTTACGATTTAATATCAAAATAACACTTCATATTGGAAAAACTTATACTTTTGATAAATTTGATCAGAGGCATACAGAATATTTTTCATATCCAAATCATTCAGTGAAATCACTTGTCGCATTCTCAAAGAACTGAAACGAGAGCCGAGCCACGAATTACGAGAAAGGAACGACGCAACTGCAAGTTCCAGTTCAAGTTGAGGTTCAGTTCGGCAGTTCAGCTCACGTATGTATACATAACATTTAGTAGCTGCCAAAATTCCTAACACAAAATATTTTTAATCATTTAAGACAATATAAGCGATTTTCAAAGGAAAATTAGAAACGGATATATCATAAAAAGATTGAGTCTCATCTATGAATGAAATACAAGTCCTCAGCTTTGTCGGGGCTTTGCTCTACCACTGAGTTAATTAGACCCTATCCCTTTATTTAATTGTATCATACTTCTACTAGGAACTGTCAACATTACCTTCATCTTCTTAATTAAACTCAAATCACCTAAAACAATGTATTTTTAAAATTGTTTTCGACATTTTCATAAACAGCAACTATCAATATCATTAGCTTGAACTTTCTAATGAAAAAAAACAACAATAAAATCAATGACATATAGTCGTTATAAATTTATCACTATCCAGAGAGTAGTTCAGACACATTATCTTTATAGGTATGAGTTGAATATTTAAAATAGATCCGTGAGTAATGCCTGATGGAAGAACTGTGAATTTTTTACAAGACGTCTGATTGATTTTAAAAATAGCTGACATGATAGGTTAATGCATTTGCACATGCAAACTTGACTTGTTCAGACCAACAAATTTAGATAATTATGACGAAGCGCCCTGAATATGACATTATACGGTGATATAACTTTAAGTTAACCATAACCAAATAAGTTAAGTTTTACCTAATCAAATCATCCAAACACTGCTCAAGAAATATCTTCCTAAAGTATTGTTCCGTTATTGAGTAGAAACGTATATTATAATTATTGTTTCAAATGCACAAGAAGCAAACGATAAAAAAGGCTATAAAACCTAAAATAAAGAATTATTACAATCCAACGCCTACAATTTAAATAATGTCATTAAAACACGACACTGATTATTGTGATTGACTTAATCTTCTTTTTATTTATTTATACAAATTTATTCATATCTTTTTTAAGGAGCCTGAATGACTTGTTTTTTTATGTAATAACAATAACAATATTATTAATTTATAGTATATTTCCCGCTTGGAAAATGTACATAAAGTGATATCGTGTTTAGGTAAATCTAAAGTGAAACACACGTTATCCCTACGCACTGTACATAGCTCCACGTGTTCAAACATTTTAAGTCTTCCGAAATAACTCACATACAGTAAAGTGTTAATTTGAAAACAAACAAAGAAATAACTACGGAGAAATTGGTTAATTCTTTTTGATAATTTGTTAGTTTTTAATAGTTTTTTGTGTGCCCACTCAAAGTCACTGGTTCAAGCTTTAAGAGAAGCCAATAAATTGACAGTGAGTTTTGTAAAAAAGTGTCAAAACGTTTATGGAGGCAGCGAGGCGTGGAAGATCCGTGACATATTATTCCCGCCCACCATGTAGAGGTGTAGCGGCACTGGTCGGTTCCTACTCCATCTCCATACGTCAACACTGTTCCACAGGCGGAAGGCATAAACACTTCCTATGTGATGTATGATGTAAGGTAAACTGACAACAACTGCCTTAAATTATAATTTTTTAAATAATTTTTAAAGTAAATAATGAACACACCAAGACTAAAGATTATGATAGAATAACGTAAATTTTATAAGTTTTAAAAAGATTGGATCTTACTCCCAACCTGGATAATCTATGTAATTTTATAAGTTGTAAAATGATTGCATCTTGGATTGAATGTTGAATTTGGCAGCCACCTCTGGTCTATGAACAAAAAATACCCTTGACTTTGTGCAGAAACGGGCGGTCCCTTTAAATACATACCCATATCTTAACAAGCGGATTGCAATCTTTAGATCACCGGCGTCAGGTAAGCATGTTGTCCTTTTTCTAACGGTATTACAGTCTAAGATGCTCCGAGGAACTCAGCGTTATTGAACAATTCGGCACCGGTGCGTAATCGTGAAATACGCCAAACGCGCGCCTAACGTACACGGATGAAATTTGTCAAATAAGAACGAGACGGTTCTTTGACTCGTTCTTGAGTTCAACAGCTCGGCTGTGGGCCTCTTTAAGGCCCATGTTTACTTATTCCTCTCCTAAAGAAGACCGTCCACACATCATCCGCAGAGATGACGTAGGCCCTGAGGGAAATTATTTTCCTCAGGGCCTCCTGCGTGGAGTAAATGTAAAAAAAGTGGAAGCCATCATAGCTGTTTTAACTGCAAGCTTCAGCACCTTTAGTGCAGTCTTTACATTGTACCGTCCATAGTCTTCGGCCCCATGCACTTTTTTCAAAGTTTTTTTTTATTTATTTTTATTACGTACAGTATTTAAAAACATTATTTGATTATGTGGGCCTCTCTGGATGCTTTACTCGTGCTGGGGACCAGCAGGCTGTTAGTTACCTATATCGAACGGTACATAATCTAACTTAATTTGGGAGCCGGGTATGGGTACCGCAGCCCCAGGAACCGTTTATTGGATAACCTAAACCTTTGCCATAGGTTACCCAAAGCGGTTTGTTACGTTTGGTGACGTTGGTGAAACATTGTAAAATGATAGGTCCCAATAGCCAAGTGGTTAGAGTCATTGTCCCGGTAAGACAGAGATCCTGGGTTCGATTCTAAGTTGAGACCGTTACCTTTTTATCTTTATGTTTCGTGTTCATGTTATTGTGTTCCGTTTATGTTTCGTTTAGATTTATTAGTATTATCTTTTTCTTTAATAATAGGTTTTACTTTTAATGTCATGCATTGAAATATACACCCTTTGTTTCAATTTTTAATGTCATGCATTCAAACGTACACCCTTTGTTTAAATTTTTAATGTCATGCATTCAAATATACACACTTTGTTTCAATTTTTAATGTCTCACTTTCAAACATGTACCCATTGTTTCAATTTTTAATGTCATGCATTCAAACATACACCCTTTGTTTCATTTTTTACTAAGATTATGTAATATTTTTGAAAGTGTTGTGGATAGTAGTATCCATATTATTTCTACCTGTTATATTTCTCGTAAGTTCACACTCTGCGTAGGAAGTAGTTTGTGAATGGTTTCTCCGCTAACGCCGGTTTTGTCACACATTCGTCGATTTTATCGTCTGCCTTCGTAATGAATATTTCGTTGATTTTTATGAATTAAAATAATAAGTTTTTACTGCCTTATTATCTCCGAGTATATCGGTAGTGGGCTACCGGCCCAATCGTGGGAAACTCAGAAAGAAATACACTATACGATGAGTAAAACTATACAGATTTGTAATTTGTACATAAATAGTTGTAGCGTAGGACGGCGATAAAATCGCAACATATGAAATATTTTTAAAGAGGTAATAGTCTACATAATACTTTTTGTCAGTAGTAACAGTCAGTTATTGATTGTTGATAAACAAAGTCCGTGACTCGTTTTTCCCCGTAGGAGCACTAGATATAATTTCTACGTAATAATTTATATGCCTAGTAGAATCATAACATCATATTATTTAAGTTTTCTTGGAACTTTTTTTTTCTCCTTCAACCGAACCACTGATTCATATTGAACTGCCTTTCGCTTCTTCGGAACATAAATTTTTAACTCTGTTCTTTATATTTTTCCTAGGAATTTCGGTTTTAATTTCGGGAATATTATAACTATTTGTATGATTTTGCAAAAGTTGAATGAATTAATAACAAAAATTTTTACTTTAATGATTATTATATATTGATTATAATTTGATTTACAGAGAACTGTTTTTTTTTTAGTAAAAAAAAGTTTTATAGTGTATATATCGGGAAACCTGTTAAATTATTCCATTCCCATACGTAGATTTATGTGCTTATAATACATATGTCCGGAAACCTTTAAAATGACTCTATTTATATACGTACATGTATGTGTTTATAGTACATGTAACCGGAAACCTGTTAAATGACTCAATTTCCTTATGTACATATATGTGTTTATAGTACATATATCCGGAAACCTGTTTAGTGACTTTATAACAATACGTACATATATGTGTTAATAGTGCATATATTTGGAAACCTGTTAAATGACTCCATTTCCATACATAAATATATGTGTTTATAGCACAGATATCCGGAAACCTGTATACTTTTTTTAAATTATTTCATAATTGGCACCTAATTGAAAAATCTTTAGTCAATAATACAAATGCACAGTTTTTGGGTGTCTTGATAATTTAATATCCACAAAACAACGGTTTAACTGAAGCATACAGCCCTAATGAGTATATATGCATTTATTATTACCAAGTTTAATTTGTAGATGTACATTTTATTTTTATGTTTTTATTTTATAAATCAAGGCAGTTTGATAATGCGTTCAGAAGGCGAAACAGTTGTCAGGTTTATTAAAAATTACGCAGCAAAACTTGCTCGTAAATAAAACATAAAACAAAATTAATAATTATGTAAAAATAATTAAAGTTAACAAAATGTAATAAAGATATAAAAAAAAAAAAAAAAAAAGACTATAGATAGATTAATTTAAAATTAATAAAAAATTAAAAGTGCAATATAAATAAAACAAACAACAGATAAATCCGTTTGTTGCAGAAATAGGATGACACTGCTTGAAATACCTACCTACTTTTATTAATTTTGTTTGATATATTTTCATTATTAATAATAATTTCCGTCAGCGCCTGTGTCATCTTTGGGGATCCTGTGTGGAGAGTGTTTTTTAAAGAAAGGAAGGAGAAGAAGTTCTGAGAAGGAAAAAGGTATGAGGGGTGGGTAGGGATCTAGGGGAAAGTGTGTTCAGGAGTGACGTACGTATGAATCCATCCCTCCCGCTGCGATGCAAGACTTTGAGTTGAGAGAGACCAGTCGAAGAAGACAAAGGATGTCCCCAAATAGGCCTCTTCCGATCCCGTCATGGGGTAGTAGGCAGATGCACCCGCCGCCGACACCTGAACAAACCTCACCCGATGAACCTGGGCACCCATCCAAACGTAGCGAACCTCTTGAGGTGATCTATGACATAGGTATTGGTTATCCATTAAATGGTTCCCGGGACGGCGGTAACCCTACCCGCTTCCCAAATTAAAAATTAATGGTAGGTAACTACCTAAATCAACATTTTATCACAATGTGTTCCGTGGTTTGTATTAACCCGCATAAAGTATAATAAATATTCAAATAGATCAATAAATGCTGGTTCTGAATATATACTCGTATGTTTTATTATACGTAGAATTTATTAATCGTCATTTAAAAACTAATAAAACACCATCACATTAAAACACACCGTTTGGTTAGTACGATGGAATCTGCTGACTCTGACAAGTTCTGACATCACAACGTTAAAAATATATCTGTGGTCTACAAGGTCCACAGTCACACCATTTCTTTCATAGTAATGCAGGTGTTGAATCATCAGTAAATAGTATCAGGTGCGGTCATGGATATATATTTGCACCCTGGTTCAATACAATAACATTAGATGCTAACATTTAAGCTAGTATTCTTCAATGTTAAAAGCGCATAATCATAGTAATTAAAACACGTTTCAACTCTCATAAAAAAAATAGCACCGGTTGATAAAAACTTTGACTTTTTGAGACTGGTGACTGGTAAGGTCATAGATTTGGTGCGATTTTGGGGGACCGGAAAAAATAAAACATTTAAAATTACACTCACCGTAAAAATAAACAAGACAGAAGTGAAACTTCTAGTATTCCTCTCTCTCTATTTTCATAGTTTGAAAATTAGAGGTTAAATAATTCAACGACGAAGCATGGATTTGCTTTTTCTAATATTTTCTTATAGATGAATGACGTTCGATTAATGTATAGTTCCAAAAATTTTCAATTTATTCACAAGTATACAATATTACATAAATAACAATATTACAATTAAATATCTCGTCACTACTCATTTTTATAACAACTTCCTCGACAGTAAACAATATTTATATACTGGAATACGAATGGAACGGCAAAGCGCGCGACGCGAGCGCTCTCGACGGACGAGTAAACCAGACTGAACGGCGGACGGACGGTACAGGAAAGCCCTGTCCACGTCTGTACCACAGCTAAGGCATGCGCCAAACAAAATTATACTACCGAGTAAAAAAGTACTTAAATAAAACACATAAAAACTTTTATGCGCATGCTAATGATTTGTTGCTTTTACTGAAAACAGTGAACGGTGAACGGTGAGCGGTGGTGGGGGTACCCGCATTTTCGTGTCGATCCTGACTCGGTTTTACTCCGTCCACGAAAATCCATTACGCGCCTAAAGAAGTTTCACTTCAAAAATACTGGTAACAAAGTTAGAAGGTCATTATTGATAAAATAAAATAAAAATTAACTAGATTTCCCCATTGGCCATTGGGATTACAAGAAAAATTCGGGAGGGTGGAAATTATAGTATTTTAGTAAAAAATAATGAAAGGTTAATGATAAAATATATTGGATTCTTTAAATGGGGAACGAATAAAATTGTGATGGGTTTCCATTATTATTCAAGTGGAAATATTAACGGCATTGAAAGAGCTAAAGGAAGAATAATTTTCTAAAACATCGACGGGTTTCTCAGAAAATTCCCACATAGTTTCTGAGAAACTCCACAAGGTTTTACGACGATTCCGAATAAAATTAATGCTTTTTACTGGGCTTAATAATATAATGCTTTATGGAAATTGAATATGCCAAATATTGAATTCAAAGAATCGTGCAATAAATTATTTCGTTTTGAGAAACAAACATTTTATATACTATCTATTTACGTAAGTACTTTAAATTTGTCGCGAAACCAAATTATTCGTCAGCTAAAAGAAAAAAAAACAAACCCTACAAATTTCTGCCAATACGCGATTTAGCTGTGTTTCCCAAGATTTTTCTTGATGAAAAACATAGAGATCTTCAAATAATAATACTCGATGAAAAGAAACCAGTGCTTGTTAGTTTTCTCACATTTAAAAACTTGCGTACAAGTCAAAAAATAAAAATAAAAGTTTTTTGGCGGGTTTTCTGCATCATAACTTTACTGAATGTGAGAGCGTAAATTTAGGAAATATGTTATTTTATTGAAAAGATTACAGTTTCGTGAGTTGTCTGCTCAACTCTTCGGGAACTTTTATGATGGCTGTGTAAACGAAGAAGCAATCTGAGGAGAGATGGGGAGAATAACTGCTATTTACTCTGAGATATTTAGTACAGTTGGACCATTCCTTCTCTTCTAAATACCCTTGTAACGGATCGGAAAGAAATAAAAACTTTCGAAATGCTATGCTTAAGGAAAAATCTATAATCGAACTAAAACAATATTATATTCTTCAATATTTTCCCACCGTCACCCTTTCCAAAGTCACCCTTTCTACAAAAACTCATACTGTTGATTTGTAGGTTAATGTCAGATCATTAAATTAATTTTGACCATTTTTCTCTAAACTTACTTAGTTTATATTGCGTGAAAGTAAATGAAAACTTTATGAGAGAGGGAGACTGAAGGTTAAAGTACTGGGTATGAGGGGAGAAGTAAAAACGAAATGATGTTCATTGTTTTTGAAAGTTTTTGAATTTGTGCACGTTTATTAAGATCCTGATAATTTCATAAAATTACTGACAATACAAACAAACTACGTAGAACTAGGAACATCATAATATGAAAGTTTATTTTGGCAAGGGTATGATAATTTCTTTTATATATTTTTTTTGTATCTTTTGTACTTATTATCTATGGATGATAGATAAATAGTTGAACTGCCACCAGACGGCAGAGAAATGCCAACTAAGATCTTTGTTGAGGCCAGATACGAGTATACCGTAGCCAAGAAAAATATCATACTGATTCATAGGGATTTTGTGCCACCGCGTCTGTGCATATTGCCACGTGGAAGTTCCCTGAAGTAAATATCTTTGCGGAATTATTACATTATTTCCTTTTAAATACTAGATAGTGGTTTTTGTAAGGTAATAGATTTCTGAACGATATGGGTAAAACTAAGCTCGCGTCTTCACATAAATTTTTCGATTTTTACGTCACGTCCTGCCCTAGCAATTAATAACGTATAAATGACGGTTTCCAATATGAACTACTGGATAGATCTTCAATAAATATTTAACAACAGTATTTATTTAATAATTAATTTAATTATGAATGTACAACCGTACAATGAACTCGCACCCATTTCAAATAAGGATAGCAATTTATAATTTTATTTTGAAATGAAATAAATGAGAAAAGTTAAATACACAAAAAATAATAAAAATCAACATGATGATTATAAGAGAAAAAAAAAAAAAAAAAAAATTATAAAAAAAATATTACGTTGTTAATAAACTTTATTCTGGTAAATTTAATGGGTTTGGCTTACCTACGGTATATCACAAAAGAGTTAAATCATCATTAACAAATTAAAACTTACATTTTAAATGAATTAAAAGTTATATTATGTTGGTACTTTGCGTACTATGACAAATACTAAAATAAAATTAGGTATATCTCAGTTCTTTCACAGTATTTCACTATGTTATCCGGAATATAATGTTCTTATGTTAATGTATGTGTAAAAACATAGATGGGTCAACGCTGGCAATTTCTTTTAGAGTATCTTAACCTTTCAGTCGAAGAAGAAAATATACTTACGAAACTAATATTAGGTATATCGCAGTTCTTTCAATATGTTATTCGGTGTATAATGTTATTATGCTGATGTATGTGTAAAAACATTGAAGGGTCAACGCTGACAATGTCTTTAAGAGTATCTTTACATTTCAGTCGAAGAAGAAAATATACTTACGAAACCAACATTAGGTATATCGAAGTTCTTTCATTATATTATCCAGTGTATAATGTTCTTATGTTGATGTATGTGTAAAAACATAGAAGGGTCAACGCTGACAATTTCTTTTAGAGTATCTTAACCTTTCAGTCGAAGAAGAAAATATACCGCAGTTCTTTAATTATGTTATCCGGTGTATAATGTTCTTATGCTGATGTTTGTGTAAAAACATTGAAGGGTCAACGCTGGCAATGTCTTTTAGAGTATCTTTACATTTCAGTCGAAGAAGAAAATATACTTACGAAACTTTAAGAACTTCTTCGGTGCTTTAAAGAGATATAATCAGAGAGTGTTTTCACAGACAAACTCTCTCAAACTAATAGAAAGACATCAAACGAGATAGGAATGAACTCTTCAACACCTTTGAAAATAAACATTGATATGTCCTCATTAAAATTGTGTGTTTTTTTTTATAACTTAGTCATTATTTTTTCTTCATTCAAGTTTTAGCTGATACGTAAACATTAAGGTGTTATTATTATTCTGGGTTGTTTTCGGCTGCCTTTCTTTTCTTGAAAATTATTCAAATATGACACGATTGCTTTTTTAAATTGTATTTTGCTTCGCCCGCCATAATGGGTGCAAACGTCTAGCCTGGTGGTTTTAAGAGTGTATAAAAAAAGCTACACTAAAAGAAATGTAACACTTCTTTTATGCGGGTAGGTAATACAACATTTAAATATATACTATGAATATTGAAATGATTTCAAATCTTAATTTTATTTTAAAATGTCAAATATAAACAAAGATTTTTAGGACATTTATAATGCCTACAGACTATATTGTGTAGAGTTAATAACTACAATCATAACACTAGCTTGGGGAGAATGACTACACTCCTAAACCAGCATTTTTCTGAGGGAGACATTTTTTCGTTTAATTTAAATGACTTCAAGAGTACAATAATTATTTTTTCAACGCAATTCTACAATCTACATCTCAACTAATGTAATAATTGTAATGATTTAATTTGCATTTTTTTGACAATAAACAAATACATAACCTTATTTCGAGTTTCTTGTCGAATTTTCTCTAAAATTTATTGGCATGACGATGGTAAGAGATTTGTTTTAGTCTTAACTTAAGTAATTTTAAGGATATTTAGAAAAACGGTTAGGAAAAATTTTCATATATTTTTTTTTTAATTACTAATATAGTTTTGAAAATAGTGCGTTAACTTTTAACGATCGTAACAAATCTTTAACAAAAATCTATCTTGTCAAATCACCTTTTACCAGCATAGAAGGTCCGTAAAGCATAAGGTCATCGTGATATCCTGATACGTTGTAACGTTGTAGCTACTATATAGTGGCTCGTAGCGATGCGACCGGCGTAGTGGGTCCTGGGGCTCGGGGCGCCTAGCGCCGAGGTGTCTACACTGTCTACGCCGGGGCGTCTCCAGTCGCGGCAAGTCGACGTCGGCTTAGTATTAGACGCCTGAAAAACTTATTTCGTCATTAAAACAGTCAGGACAGGGTTATTGATTACAATACATGTAATATCATTGGAAATTGCTTTTGGTACCAGCAAATATATTATTTTTCAAATATAATTTACTAAAATAAGTCACATCCGTGAAGTAAAATTAATTTATTTGTTTGAATGAGAGCTTGACGAAGAAGCATCTAAGAGAGAAATTCTTAACCGACGGACAATATAATACATAGATATTCTTAGGAAAAAAATGTTTTGTTAATGTGAATACTACACAAGAGTCCCAACCGTTCCCAACCGTCTGGAGCCAAACACGGGTATTTGAAGGAGGTATTACCCCAGGGCAGTACGATAGTATCTTCCACTATCGCAAGTATATTATTTTAAATGAAAGAATTGTGAAATAAAACAAATTAATGAAATAAAATTTACTACGCCTGGATTTGAACCCGCGACATTAAGCTTGCTAGCCGAAAGCCTTTCCCCTCGACCACGGATGCCGTCTAACGTTTAAATATTACATATTAAATGAGTTAACTGAATAAAAAAATTAAATAACTATTAATGCAATTTAACTGAGAGAGCCGGAGTCACTCAACGCAAAACACAAAGAAAAAACTTAATTAACCGTTCTAACGAAATATGTTTTTAAATGTTTCCTTTGTTTCATCGAGAATTACTTAAATATTATGGTTTGTAAAAAAAAACATCGTATAGGTAAAACTTATGAAATTACAAATGAATTTTTTTATAGAATAAGGACGGTCTCCATGGTCGAGGGGAAAGGCTCGCGACTAGCATTCCGAAGGTTGTTACATTTTATGTATATACATATACATATATATATATATAGTATATATATAAATATAATTGGAAGATACGATTAGTATCGCCCTGTTGTAAAACCATTATTCAGAATTGAAACGTTGCTTGAAATGATTTTATCCGTGTTTGGTGACTATATCTGAATAGCCAGGTATTCCCCCAACTTCCTCTCCCCCATCTCCTTCCCCTACCAGCGACCTTCATATTCTCAACATACCCCATTTCGGGAATGCCATAGTCTCATTGTCTCCAGACGGTTGGGAGCAGTTGGGACTCTTGTGCGGTATTCACATAAAAAATAATGTACTTATTCGGTTAAAAAACACGATGTATGTCAATAATTGGAAAGCACTATCTTCTAGTTACTAATTTATATAATAAATATGTTATTTCGAGCATTTCAATATACATTTTACTTTTTTTGACTTTTTGATATAGTGGCATGCAGAGCTCCGGGACAAAAAAGCCCCTTTCTCTTTCATCATGAGTTTAAATTATGGTTGTTGGAAAGATGCATTTTATAATGAAATAATTACAAAAATCGATTTGGTTCGAAATAATGGCACAATTTTAAAAAATAATTCTCACCTGGGCTATTAAATTTCCGAACTACTAAAATATGCTGCACAGTTTCAATATAAGCGGTTATAAAAAACTGTGTTGATGTTTTCAATGAAATATACATCAACAATAACTTCCTAAAAATACGTGTATTTTGTTGCTTCAGTTTGAAGTTGCTAGAGAACTGTTAAAATCACTCTCTATGAAACAGTCGGAGAAGACAGTTTCCAATGAGCGCCATCTCGATACAAACAGGAAAGTGATTTTAAACCCAAGGCGCAAACCATTCGTATATTCAAAGGATAGTCGTCCATCAAAGGTTTTAAGAACCTCGTGAGAAACTTCTAAGTAAACTCCATAGATGCTACAAACACACGAATATAAAATTGTTAATAAAGCATTTTAAAATTTATTACAATGATATTTTTTGTTGTCCCTATATTAAAATTATTTTTTTTATGAATTGTTCAAGAACGTTTTATGAACAAGGCAAAAAGCGTGAGAGAGGAAATCTCAGTTTTTTAGATTTCATGATGATATATCAATGCGTTACAAGTAATACGCATTTGTTCTAGATTGTCACAAAATTTCTAATATTCTTTGTGGCAACTGATTTCATTATCGGAATACAAACATTTTGGAGTTTGTAGAAATGTAGGTTTCATGGGAAATTGGACGTTTTACTAAAGTTATTTTAACCTCCATAATTTAACTGCATTGTTACAACACCAACAAACACACGAATTTCGGCTGTCGGTTGTTTCGGTCTTCGAGAAATCTGATTCAATTAACTCAAATTTTATTTGTAACATTTTTCCACATATTATTAGAGAAAACATATAAACTTACAAAACTTTTGCCATATATCTACATGATAAAAATATATATCCCGGTACAATACAATTTATTACAAAACGATAAAAAGTATTTCAAAGTGTAAATTAAAAACAGATTTGCTCGCAGAATATCTACAAAATAAAAAATAATAGGTAAGTTTATATTTAGCATGTATTTTTTAAATCTAATACTTACCTTTGTTTAAAGCTTTAGCTTCCATCATTAGCATACTGCAAGCTTTCCAAGTACACCACTTTTCCATTGAAAGCCTCCGCTCATGGCCATTACGATACTTAAATACCTCCCAAGTACCTGAACGCGATACTGGCCTGGGAAGTAGAGATCGGTTGCCTAGTACCCGCTATTAGAGGTACTTCAGATAAAGTGGATTCTTTTTTGGCCAATGAAATCGATATGACAAAAACGAAGGAGAGCATTTTATTTTTTATTATTTTATCCTGTTCACGATTTCATCGAAACCGCAAAACTCGCTTAAACGCGAAAAAATGTTATTAATAAAAAAAATGTTATTAATAACAGATAAATAATTGGAGATTTTAGAAATCAGAAAAAATGTTAATAATAAGGCTGACATAATTAATAAACAGCAAATTTTTGTAAACCCTCTTTTGAACCTTTTCCCATTTAACCGGTCTTTCCCTGCGAATGGTTTTGAAATCCCTAATTGATAAACTTTCCCCATTCTTACCCCTCCCCCTCCCTTCTACCCTTTCCGCACATATGTAATCTATATTTAATTTTTAACATTTTGTATACGTTTGATCCTGAAGAAGTGAACATTGTGAACAACGAAACATGTTGATTGTGTACAAATAAAGTGATGTAAACTAATTTATTTGTCTTTTTACTAAAATAAATAATGCCATCACAAAGTGAAAACCTTTCCGAAGAAGTTTTCTTCGAAAAATTAAATTGTTACTAATAATTTTGTTAAGGTAAGTATGTTTTAGTATCTGTCTGTACTTACAAATTGATAAATCCTAATAAAGTAATATTTGTACAACACAAAAATGGCACTATTTAACAAAATTATCCAATTGTTATTATTATTATTACCCGCTGATTTTCCTGTCTATGTCATCTAGGGGATGCTGTGTGAGGCCTTTTATGAAAAGGAGAAGAAGTCCTGGGAAGGTAAAAGGTATGAGGGTTGGTTAGGAATCTAGGGGTCAGTGTATCCAGGAGTGACGGAAATATGAATATATCTTTGCGGAGCAAGGCGATGGGTCGAGAGACCAGTTGGAAAGATCAAAACCAGCCTCTCCAGGCGCATCCTGAACACACCCCACCCGATGAACCCGGGCACCCCGGCTAAATCACCAAACGTAGCAAACCACTTGGGGTGACCTATGTCATAGGTGTTGGTTATCCAATAAATAGTTCCCGGAGCGACGGAATCCAAAGATTTATTTTCCAAGAGCGATAATTTTTTCTTCAAATATGTGTGTAAGATTATGTTGTATTACTGATTACAATATTTTAGATACCTTATATCCACTACTTAATTTTTATCACATTGTATATAGAGGCTATTAAAAAAAGATTTATTGGCCATTCTCATTTTGTGCAATAATAATTTGTATTTGTGGTATTTCTATTGTAATACATAAAAACGAGAATATTGAGTGCGGACGAGAATTTACACTTTTCGGTCATAGAGTTATTATAGCTGGTACAATGTCGATTCAGAAAAACATTAAAGCTGGTACAGTGTCGATTCAGAAAAACATTAAGGCTGGTACAATGTCGATTCAGAAAAACATTAAAGCTGGTACAATGTCGATTCAGAAAAACATTAAAGCTCGTATAATGTCGATTTAGAAAAACATGTTAAAGTATTACCGTTGGATAAAAATGAGAAGAAAATCATTAATTGATTTTTCAACGGATGAAAATTTTTTAAAAATAGGAACTTACTCTATCTAACCATCACGCCGTTTCCCCACAGAGGTAGGCCGAGAGGACGGACCGCCAAAAAACTCGGACTTGGCACATACTACTTGTCTCATTCACATTCATACATCGTCTCATAAATACTTTTCTATTATTCTGACTCTTGACATGGTTCGACTCAAGTATCTGATTCACTTGATCGTGCCTTGTCTTCCTCGGGAGTCCCCGACTTCTGCTACCATTAACATTTGCGTAAGATATTCTCCTTACACTTCTTTTATTTAATTAACCTTATTTTTACTAATGCAAAAATTGTAATAAAATTTGTACTCATCTTCAAAAAATAACATTCAACTTTTTGAAATCACGTTTTACGTCAGTTATATTCCCCTGGTAACATTTCTAACATCGAACGTATTAAGTTTACATTCGAGTTTGATCAATTCTCGAAAACACGTCTTAAATACCCGTTTTGGGAGCGTTTACAATCCCAGTGAAAGCTTTTAGGCGCCCCCAGAGAGCCTCTCCCAACTTACGAGCGTCGGCGTCGCGGCGTCCACTTGAGCTTCCCCAGGAAATAGAGCCTCCTTTCTTTTCTCCCTTTTGGGAACTTCCCTGACAACAGTCTCCCTGCAGGAAAATACTCGATTCCTTCGTTCGATTCGTGTTTTACTGGTGTTTGTAATTTATTAAAAAAAGTTTGCGGATACAACGTACATTTATGTGAAAGATTTAGTGAATATTTTTTTCTAATATAAATTAATGTTTATAAGACAAGGTTTTGTGAATAGCATAAAGGATAACAAATAATTATAAGCCACAATTAGTCGCCTGAAATATCCATACAAATTGAAAATATCTCCCGAATAAAAATAAATGCCACCGACGGGAATTAAACCCATACCTTCTGATGGACATTCATTTCAGAGCACCTGACCGTCCGGTCAGGTGCTCTGAAACCATTGACAAGTCAAAAATATTTCATCAACAAATGAAGATATAATGTCTCGACACCCTCTAGTGAGAAATTTAGCACTAACAAAGCCTTTTCTATAAAAAATAAAGTTTTTTTATTTACAGGTGAAAACATATAATAAAGCAGTATTTGTTGATTGAGTACATATTGAATTATTTGGCGGGTTAGAAATAAGTCGACATAGCTCAGTGGTTTCATAGCACCTGACCAGACATCAGAAGGCACGGGTTCAATTCCCGTTGGCGGCATTTATATTTACTCGTGAGCTATTTTCAATTTGTATTGATATTTCAGGCGACTAATTATTGCTTATAATTATTTGATTTTATTAATCCCTTTTAGTTCAACATCTCGGGTTCAAAACTCGGCGAAGGATTGTAATATTTAAATAGGTGCACATTACAAATTCATTTTTAAATAAAATTACACCCACAATTTAAAATAAAATAACACATTCAATTAAAATAAAATTACACATTCAATTTTAAATATATTTCGATATTCAATTTTAAATAAAATTACAAATTAAATTACCAATTCAATTATAAATTAAATTGTATTTTTTATATTTTTAAAAGAAAGACAAACATTCCAAGTTTACGAATAACCTGACAATATTTGAAAATCTCCTACTACCACCACAGAAAGCGGAAAATTTTGCTTGTGTTGTGATGGAGGACTTGCCGAGGAACTGAACACACTACGTCTGAGTAGGACCCAAACGCGATGTCGACTCAGCCACCGACTAGTCAATATTACTCATTAAATTTAAAATAAAATTATACATTCCGTGTTAATCACAATTATTTGCAGCCACTGAATAGATAATCCACACTAGAAATGCCTTCCATGTATATTTGAATGGATGTGGTATCGCCTTGGTTAGAGACCACCATTTAAAAATCTTACTATAAATGGTTTTATTAATATTTAGTAATAAGTTATGATCTGTTTTCACAGCAACGGGACTTTCACTAACAATTCTCTTCTTTTTTATAAACGTCTTGAAATTTCTCAATTTCCTAATGGCGTACTTCCACTTGCACTCGGGCATTTGAAATTTTTATGCGGCATCACATATCAAATAAAGATTAGATTTTTAGGAACATCTTTTTCTTTTTACTTATTTTGAAGGATATACTCATCGACATAATATATCATAGAAGAAGAAGATAATACTAAAAAATCTAAATGAAATATGAAACCTGTATTTTTCTACTTCATTTGAACTATTATATTTGATTGTTCTCAATGGATAAATTAAAAACATATATATATCCCTTTTCCATGTTAGCAAAACATTTAAACCTGTAAAATGCTATCATTATAAATTTAAAAGTGATTGAATTTGGGTTCATAAGCTAAAAAATATCTAACAATAATAGAAAAAAACGAAATAAATAACAACAAAAACAATAACGAAAATAATCAGCAAAAACTGTAAAAAGCCTTTTTAAAAATACCCCCTCCACACATACAAGCACAGCTTTTTATGGAGTACAACTTTAAATTAAAACACCGTTTTTATTTGGGAGGCGGGTTGGATACCGACGCCCCGGTAATGACGCACCTCCGCCATAGGTCACCCAAAGTGTTCACTACATTTTTTGTCTTACAAGAGGTGCCCGGTTCGTGGGGTTGAGGTTTATCCAGGTCTTGGCGGCGGATGTTCCTGCCCACCAGCTGATCGGGATAGGAAGATTGAGGGAGACCCTTTGACCTCTCTAGTCTGACACTCACCTCGCATCGCAGTGGGAGAGATGGTTTTATACGTCGGTCATTCCTGGACACATAGACCCCTAGATTCCTACCCACCCCTCATGTTCTTTTCTAATCCTGAACATCGTCCTCTTTCTTCCTTTAAAAATACCCTCTACACAGCATCTCAAAGATGACAAAAGCCCCGAGGGAAATTATTTTCCTCAATGTCCCTTGTGTGGGGTTATTATTAAAAAAAATATTACTGTTGAGTTGATTTTTTAAATAAATAAAAATATAAAAATATAGAGGCGTGCGTTTCGGAAGTTAAGAAATATTGGCACATTTACCAACTATTAGTGGAGTACGTATTTTAAAATTGTTCTATTTATGCCGTATACAAAGCAGATTCAATGTATTTGCTGTTTTAAATATTGAGAACAATCATATTTTAAATACGCGTTTTAATTAGAAGTGTGACAAAACCAAGACGACAAAGGCCGGTTCACATAAACCTCACAGTGGTACAGTGCTGAACGTACGCTCGCTCTCATACGCAGTAATGAGAGCGAGCTCCCCGCAAGCAAACACCAAGCCTGTTTGATTTCTTCCATTTCAATTGCTGGTCTCCTGGGAGCCGATGTCTAGTATCGGCTTATCGCTGCGGGTGAGTGATAGAACACGCTCTAGTGTTGACGGGAAGGATCGACGGATGATGCAGAGGTAAAACGCCTTTTATTGAATTTCTCGTAAAATATATGTTTTTTTAATTCTTATAAAATAGCAAAATGTTTTCGTTGTATTCTAGCAAAGATTATTTAAATGGCTATCGTTTGTAATAAGATTGCTTCTAATGCTATTTTCTTTTTCCAAAGGAACTTCTAGTGAATGATTGACGAAATGCTGGTAGATATCAGGTTTGGAGTACCGCAAGGCAGCTTCTTGGGTCCTATACTGTTTCTTATCTACATAAATAGTTTAATTGAGATAATCCTAGGAAAAATATAGTAAAACGTAATCGGTTATGCAGAAGATACAGTAATTTTGTTTAAAACAGAATAATGGGAAAAGGTCTTCAAAAAAACAGAAAGAGGGAAGAGTTAAGTATATAAATGGCTAAAAAATAATCCACTAACACTCGACATTTCTAAAAAAAAAAACTTTAATTTACAACCATATAACCGTCCACAGCTACATATTCACCGATATACCAATATTTCCTCACTTTCTGGGCTTTTCACAAAATTTAATACGTGGATAATATTAAATATCTCGGCTTAACTATTGACCATAAACTAAAACGGGATCTCCATATTAATTTACCCACAAAAAAAATTGCATGTTGCTATGTATTCTAACGGTATATCAGTTTGGGGAGAAGTAGCAGATACTTACCTCTAATCTTAATTAATCACCAAACAATAATTGGAATCGTTTCGAAAAAGCCTTGCCAAAATCTGACAGCACAAATAATGATTCGGAACAAATTACCTGACGTTAATAAATTATTATTTAAGATAATAATTTATAAAAACTTTATTAAAACATCACCTCAACATATGCCTCACTAACAAGAGCAAAAAAACACTTTCAAGTAACCCGTATCAATTCAGCTAAAATATCTTCCTAACCCAAACAAAAACTTACATCACCCCAAATAATCTGAATTAACTGTTCAAAAGATTTGTAATGTGGTTGACTATGAAAAACCAACAGATATTCGAAATATTCTAATTAAATAACACTACATATATTATTATGGACACACTTCATTAAATTTTTAATAAATTGCCGTAATGTTATAATATAATGAAATATACAGTGTAGTGCTTGTTTGCAAGGTTCACTGTCATGTAACTATATTTATAGCATTTATACTTCTGTGTGTATTTTTACTTTTATAATTGTTAGATATAGTGTGTGTACTTTGTATGCAATTGTACTAAATAATAAAACATAGTATACATATGCATGACATCTTATTTAATATACTAATATAATGTATACATTTATTTATTTGGAAGGACATTTATTGGATAACATAAACCACTGCCATATGTCGACCCGAGTGGTTCGCTACATTTGGTGACTTAGCAGGGGTGCCCGGGATTATGGGGTGAGGTTTGTTTAGTCTAGGTCTTGGCGGTTGATGCGTTTGTCCACCTACTGCATGGCGGGTCGAATTGGGAGAGACTGGTTGAGGGAGATTTTTTGACTTCTCTAGCCGAACTCTCTCTCTATCCATCGCCTTGCACCGCGGAGGTAGGGTTGGATTCATACCTCCAATACTCCTGGAGACGTTCACAGATTCTTTCCCACTCCTTATACCTTCTTCCTTTCCCTAAAAATACCCTCCCTACATCATCCGACAAAGACGACAAGGGCCTTGGCGGATTTTTTTTCCTCAGGGTCTTCTGTGTGGAGCTAATGCTAAAAAATATTAATAATATATTTGCTTCCCGCTGCAGAACAAACTTTATCTGATGAGGCGGGTAAAAAAAACTTTGCAATTAAAAAAGCAAAAAATAAACTCTCCGGTTGTCAGCACTGAAAATGAATTAAATAGCCTATGGTTTTGCAGATGGGAAGAGTAGGCATCTAAACTACTGAATAGAATTGCCTATGGTTCTGCAGATGGAAAGAGTAAGCATCTACACTACTGAATAGAATTGCCTATGATTCTGCAGATCGGAAGAGTAGGCATCTAATAATAATAATAAATTTATTTCACATAAAAATCATGCAATAAAACATGCGGAAACTTTGACTAGCCAATTAGGAATGGATCCTGTTTTAGGCCAGTCAAATTGACAAGTTTAGTTCATATCATAATTTAGCACTTAATATAAAACGAAACCGGTAAAGTAAATAACAACCAGATAGTAATAATAAAAAATCTAACACTAGTGAATAGAATTTATTTTCGATAGATTATACGTCAGTGAGTACATTTTCAGAAAGAATTTCTTTCTGTCGCTACGTGGATAGCGTCGGTAATGCCTTGCTATAATTTAAAACACATGTTGTAATATACTCGTTTGTACAAAAATCCAATTATTTTTTAACGTAAATTTGAGAAATTGTTATAAATAAAAGGTTGGTTGCCAATGAATGACCGGATTAGAGCGTTGTGTTTTATTACGTTTCCAGAGCGCCATCAACTGCTAGGAAAGAGAAACTTAACGCTCTCTGGTTTCTAGCGAGGCGTGCGCTTCGGGAGATAAGGAATATTTCCACATATACCAACTATTTGTTGAGTACGAATAAAAGTGTTTTAGGGCATCAAATATAATATTTGACACATTTCATCGAGTTATAGGTTCTGTTCGGATGAACTTATTATTTCACAAATAAAAAAATTCTAGTATATGTTGCGATGATAAACGGTCATTTCCAAATTAAATAATATGTTCGATTAAACGGTTGTTTTAAAATTATGATATTATAACACTCATTTTTCGACTTCTTATGTATGCATACATATTGTGTTCATTCAATACATGGAGGTTCACTCTTTGTATTTCCTACGTCGATAATAAATACGACTTTGACTAAAGATTACATCTGTCAAGGCAGGGGGGTGCACGCCATATCGGCACATAAGCACTGCCTTAAAATTGTTGCAAGAAACCAGTATACACATTAAAAATACGCGCGAAGTTATCTAAGAATCGCATCGACCAACATCGCAGGAAATACGCGAAATAAACGAAACGTTTCTTCGTTCCTTTCTCATAAGTCGTGGTTAAGTTGGTTGGTAGTTCGGCTTGCGTAAAATCGGTAATAATGTGTTGACTATTCCACACTCGATACTGAAAATACCCGATAAGGTACTGGTCATATACATATTATGATAAAATTTTCCGTTTGTCCACAAATAAAACTAACGCAATTCTTACTTACAAAATTAAGGCAGGAATATATATAAAACAGTTTCATGTTACATATCCATTTGACGGACAGTTGAAAAACGCAAATAATTGTTATAATTACATGATATTAAACAGTAAACGTCCCACACCTCAGGGCAAACGAGGGTAGGAATCTCCCCCGGGTAAGTCCGCGGAGAGGGTAGTTATGGAATACAGGGGTAGGTACTAGACACAGACTGCGGGGTAGTACCGGGTACCGAATCTAATGAGGGAACCTTCACAATAATCCAGGAAATAGCCGCGGGACAAAAGCGTCAATCAGGATATTAGCAAATCCGGTGAACGCAGGAAGTCCATAGAAGTAACGACTGTATGCCTTCATTACGTTTCGTTTCAGTTTTGTTAGATGACTTTAATGGTTGGTGAAATAAAAGGGATCTAGCATTTAAACCAGATTTATAAAAAGTACGTAGGATTTTAGGTTATGGGATACAAAAGTAAAGCTTTTAATTGCAGTATTTATACTATTTTTTAACGTGAAAGAGTTTTTTTTAGTTTTTATAAACATTCATCTCAACGATTTGGGGTAATAAAGGTTTATTTAAATCCAAAACAATATGAAGTCATAATTATCTATAATATTTAATTATTGAAGACAATATTAGCGATTCCTAAACGAAAATCTGAAACGAAAAAAAATACGGTCACATCTAGGACTCGAACCCAGAACCCTTGCCTTGCCGGGGCACCGCTCTACCACTGAGCTAATGGGACCCTATCTCCTTCGGTCATATTAAACTGTATCATACTTTGAATAAGAACTAACAAAATTGTCTTCGTTTTTCTCACAGCACATTTTTATTAGCAACTATCTTTAAGTATGATCGCAAAATTCAACCCGAAATAAATGCAATCTAGACAGCATCTTTAGATAAACATATCTGGTTTTTCTTAGTGAGTAAAACCTCGAATTGTAATCCTGTTATTCAAAAAAAGAAAATATTCATCCTTTATTTGCAGAAAAGTCAATAGATGTCGCACATTAAAAATAACTATCTGCATTTATTTTAGGTATTTATCCTCTTTTTGAAACTTCTTTTGTTAAACAAAATAGAAATAATGCCATAAATTTTAAATAAGAAAATTTCATCCATTAATTATTATTAATTATCATATTAGTGACGTTTATAAGTAAATATTTTAATTAACTCTTATAGGTAAGTATTATGAATAATAATAGCTTATGTTAACACGCTTTTAATGCTAAATAATCTCTGATAACTTAAATAACCCAGCTAAAGTTCACCAAACTGTTACGCCGAATGTTACTATGGTATCCTTTGCACAAAGTTGGTAGGACTGAAGCCTCCAGTAAGAGCCACAACTCATCAAGTAAAGCCTTCCAAGGAGCTCGGACACTTTGCCGTCTCATTCGTTTGACGTTATGATAAAGTTTACTAATGGTCTCATGTCTCGTATAATACTGACACAAAATTGACGTAGTTATTTCTAAAAGATGTTCTTTTAATAAATTAAAAAATATTAAATGAAAATGTTTTATTTATAAAGTGATGTTAATAGCAATGATTACGGAGAATTTCACAGATATATTATTGAAGGGAAAACCAGGAGGAAAACAGCTAAAATTATACACTGTGTCCGGAAACTAGTACCTAGTACAAATCGGAAACTGGTGAATCTACATCACATAGAGAACCAAAGAAAACTTTTTTATATACTGAACATGACGATTTTTTTTCATTTTATACAATATTTTAAATAAAAGCTTAAAATTTTTTAGAAGCATTTTCATAACCAGCTAATATTATTACTAACACCCTAGAAACCGATTAAAAAAAATTCTTAGCGCTTGATTTAATCGAAAACGAAAACTAAAATACAAAAAATGTCACACCACAAAACGTGTTGAACCACGTGTTACTGGACATGGTGTATATAATAAAAAATCTGTTATGAAAATAATGGTTATTGTTATAATATGAGAAAACTTCGATTTATCATTTGAATCAATAAAGTTCACAGGCGCTTCAGAGCAATTAAAACTTCTTGAAGATTTTTTTTTAACAAAGGTGAATAAAATCACATTTTTTGATGAGAAGTAAAAAAAAAATGTCTACAATTTTAAATGCTTGGCGAACGTATACCCTTCCAAGACTTAAAAAAATGTGTAAAAATGAAAAAAAAAAAAAAACAATAATAACGACGAAAGGTGATGATTTTCAACGTGAACTTAAAATATTAAAGTATGTACAAATAAATAATTAATGACGGAGACAAATACTTACAAATAGTGTATCGTACCTAATTTTTTTTTAGAACTTCGAAATTGTTCGTCAGCTACCCATATTCCTAATGGCTATCGCAGCCAATACAACTAAAACATTTAACACTTTACATTTAGTTAGGACTTGCGCTGATCCAGGGATAGTTATCCAGCCATCAGCATGCACCATTTGTTTGCTGAATCTGAGTGCGATTTGTTTACCAGTAACTCCCTAAACGTTTGAAAAATGTTTACCATCTCCCCGCGCTCCCCCGGTGAATATTCATTACAGCGATTGAATCGCAACCGTGAAATGAAGTGTGATACTGATGAAAGCGTGGGATATTCAGAGAGGGTGCATTTTACCCATTCCCTCCCTACTCCCCCTCTTTACCCCTTACAGATATTTCCCATGGGGGCTCCTTACCCCACTTTCACCATAACTTTTAAGCTACATGGTTTTTCCGTGGTTGCGTTTCGTATGTAATAGCGGTGATGGACGATATACAAATGGAATCTTTTTTTTGTTGGTAGGTTTATCGCAGTAGATACTTTTGAAATGGATCTTCAAAACCTAACTGCTATTTTCTCGGTTTTGAGCCAAAATTTTAAGAACTAGGCACATTACACCAAGATTGCAAGTAAGGTAGATTTGGCATCATGTTGTACATATTTGTCTATTATTGTTTTGAAATAGATTCATAGTAACATTATTGAACTTTTAATTAATTAAGTAATTATCTAAAAAATTACATTAGTAAATTTTATACACTTTGGCCTCAATAGAACAAAAACGTCAAGCACAACACATTTGATTTTTTTAGAACAAGTTATGTTCAGGATAAATTTGACTCTTGTCGCTTATTATATAAATAAAAAAATATTTTACAGAAAAAAATTGTGTATTTTATTAAAAAAAAAATTTACCGGAAAATCCCCAAATAGAAAAATCACCATACGATATTTTTTGAAATCATGCGTGTTAAAAGCACGGAATACATTTTTATTTTTTATAATATTCTCGGTAGTGTGAGAATGACAAAGTGATAATCTTCTGTTCAGTTCTGATAATAATCAATAATTCACGCATCAATGAACAAATCATTTTCTTTTCCCAAATACGTTGCGTATGCGTTTAGAGGCTGCATAGCGTCCTTAAACACAATTTATTGATTTATTTTTTGTTTCAGGCTTAATAAAGACGGCGACTTTTTACTGTTATTAGGGAGAGGCAATATCCTTTATAATTTATTTTAATATATGTACTGTTAATTCAGTAATCAAACGTCATTGTGGCAAATCACAACAAAATATTTGCTAGCAATACAGTTATTTTCATTGAATAATTTTCAAAGAGTATTATTTTTGAATTTATCACTTTTAATTTTAGATAATTTGAAAAATATGTAGAAAGTATCATTTCTTCAGTCAGTTTTTCCCACAAAAACTGTTTGAATGTATTAAAAACTAAATAGGCTGATTCATAAATCCGTTTACTCCCAAAATTAGAAACTGATAAAAATGACTTAATTCAGAAATCAAGTAAAAGTGAGTAATACGAATCTTCAAATCTTGTTTAGAATATAATGTATATTTAATAAATATTAATAAATATTTTGAATATTTAATATATATTCAAAATCATGTTAAGAATATAATTTATCCGTTGAGAGATCCATTTTTAATATTGCACATTTTTTAGCAAATGCACATCACCAACCATGTGAAATCTGATGTGTCTGATTAACCGAGTAGAATGCAAAATGTACACAGGAACTTATACGTTAAACCTCACAGTAGTTTCCCTCTCAAAGTGTCCGCCTGAGGAAAAGGTAAACATCCTCGCTTTTCCGAGTGTCCCTGAAGCCTTTTTAACCCCCCCCCACTCACCTCACAAAGGGGAATGACGTTCTGTGGACTGGCCTGACCCTTACATCAATCACTCGTCCAAAAGACCATTTATATTGGTTTGTATTGGAGCTGGCTCACTTTTGGTTGCGGAAGGAAGTGCTTGGGCTTTCTTGGCTGAAACCGATATGGCCGTGACACGGGAACTGCATTTACAGGACATTTTTCTTTTGACGCGATAAATCTCTTTAGATTGAATGATCTTTGACGATGCTGTAGGTGCTTTAAAAATAGTGACTTAGAACGGGCGTATTTTTTGGTGTTAATAGGCAAATAGAATCAATAAATGGTTTATGTTGGTAGAACAAAGTATAATTTATAATAAACCACGAATTCCTCTACTGATGTGCAATTTAATTTGGAATAATGAATCCAAACAATTTTTTTTGTGTAAACTGGTAAGTAAAATATAAGCGAACGGTTTTCCGACCAAAATTTTAAACGGTTCAGCTAGTACATTATAAATAAACAAACCGCGCAATAAAATACCAATAAATATTACAGAATGGAAGATACTATTAGTATCTGCTTGGTGAAAGTCTTTCACCAAATAATTATTAAAAACATTCAGAATTTAAAATATGCTTGACATGACTTTAGAGATGTTTGGTGACCATATAACAGACATATACGCTTGTCTAACAGACCAGTTAGACAAGCGTACAAAGAAAACATAAAAACTCCAACAGTAAATTCAAGCTTTGGACAAAGACACTACCAATACCATGCTATAAAAGCTTTCAACAGTCTAAAAATTGAAATTAAAATTGAGGAAAATAAAAATAAATTCACACACAAAATTACAAAATGGATTAAACAACAAAAAAGACAATATTACCAAAATGTCATAGCATAAAATAAAATTAAAACCTACACGTAACACACAAAACCAATATAAACACACATCACTCACAAACACACAAGATTATAAATATATTAAATGTATTATTTTATCTTATATTGAAGATTGTATTTAGATAATATTTTCATATTATAAAATGAAGGCCTCAGCACGGGCAAGCCACCCAGTGAGGCCAACATTACTGGAAAACTTTGAAATGTAAAAAAATATTGTACCAAATAAATAAAAAAATAAATATAAATAATATCCTACTCCTAGGTAATCCCCGCCTTTCTTTTTTCCATCTAGTTCTTCTGCCCTTTAAATTCAGCCTCACAATATATCCCAATTGGGGATGACATAGTTTCACTGATTCCAGACGGTTAGGAACAGTTGGGACTCTTGTGCGATATTCAAATAAAAAAATTACAATAAATTTTATGCACATGATTAATTAAAATTATATTTTTTTGATTTTTATTTGTGTTGAAACTCGTTTAAATTGATGTAATATTTTTTTGAATTGTTCATAAATTTTAAATCTTCCTTTCTAAAATCTAACTTACCCTTCTAAAATGTCCTCCATAACACAGCTTAACTCCTAGCATGGAGGACATTATACACTTAATTTGTAAAAAAAATAAAAAAAATTATAAATTGGAAGTTTAGGAATCATAAGAAAACTCATTCCGTTTTTAGGAAATTTGTATCGATAAAGTGACGTAGTAACAACTCGACACAAAGAAAAATACGGAGTAACAGCATAATAAGTGGGTTATTATTGAATTCTGCTAGTCTATTTAGAACCCGAGATGATATTCAAATCGTTTAGATCCGGGGGTCCTTTTTGCTGATCTTATTGCAAGTGTGCATCTTCTTTTTTACTTTGTCTTCCACTAAATGTAAATTAAACGAAGAGATCTCATAGCGGATACGGGGTAATAGAAACTCGCAGCGGAGGGGAAATTGGACGGGACTTCCTCTTTAAGAAGAATGCGAGAATTATACCAAGATAGATAGTTTAGATAGGACCGGGATGCTGACGAAAGCTTTTGTCTCCAAGAGAGAGGTCTATTGTGACTTAATTGAAAAATAGATCTAAAATAAGAGAGTAGTGACCTGCTTGTTTCCACCCTCTTGATTGAAATTGTTAAATTTGATGGACGATAAATCTCCAGGTACTATTATTATTTCATTTTATTTTATTGTTAGAAATCACCATTATGATGCTACGTGTAGGTTAAAATGGCTTTAGTTTTGTTTAGTGGCTAGATCTGAATTGCAAGATACTTGCCTTTTATCTCTCCACTCTTTTACTAGCGTTCTACCAGCTTTGAGCAGTTTGGACTCAGCTTCAAGCAAAAATTAATAATTCACCTTTAAAAATGCCATTACTGAAAATATCTAAAAATACAGCACATAGTTGCCGAGTGCACGAATAAAAATATATCATTTAGTTCTAAAATTCAACATTAATCACCTCGTCAAAGTCAGTTCACTGCATGCAAAGTTATTTGTATTTACAAGTATAAACATATTAAGTTTAATAAAAAAATATGTTTGACATCCCAGCCACAGAGGGTGCTCTTTATTGAAACCGACAGATAAAATCAGTTCTAACTCAAAATGATACGTCTGGCCTTTGTGCTTCTGATACCTACTTGTTTGTCGCTGGGTTCGGTTCCGAACTCTGCAAGGGAATACCAATGGGGGACGTGATATGTATGAACAGACAGGATACAGTGAATTATAATGAATATTTGAATTTCCCCCTGCGTTTATATGGACGGTGTAGTATGCAAAGTACAACGCTAATAAATGCAGGAAGCTCTTTATTAGGGGCGCTTCAGATAAAGTATTACACCGAAATATGTATGTACACAAATATCATCATTATGCTAACTCCCCTGGGTAAGAAAGATTTTGATTACGTTCTAATTTGTGAGCGATATTTTTTTTATTTTCTTACAATTTTACTGTATATTAAAAGATACTGTTGACGATAATTTGTTTTTAACATCTTTTTTTAAGAATATTTTTCTTTAATTTCCTGTTTTTTGCATAACTTCATTTTCTTTTTGATCTGTAAATGTCATCTAATTTACGGATCTAAATTATTTTTTTTTTTAAACCTTTATTTTTGCATTTTTTACATTAATTACATAAAATATAATAATAATGGGAACCTACTAAGGCGCAGCCTGTGCGTTGGTAATACAGTAAAATACATTATATTATTGTACCTAGAAAGAAACAAACTGTGGGCAAATAAAACAAAACAAAAAATTACAAAAAGTAAATATTTTAAAGTATAAACATACGACGTGTTTGTAAAAGATCTACTGGATTAAATAGTATTGTAGGACGTAAACTTAGGTGGCTGTACGGTGTAAAAGCAAACAGCGTTTCCTTGGACACAAGGAACTGGAGGGAGACGGCAGTAAACCGACAAAAGCGTAGCTTCCCAGTGATGGTCAGAACGGTTTATAGTGCCGATGATAGTAATTACAAGAAATGTTCAAATTATGTAAATTAGGCTATACAATTTAAGAGTATTAGGCTTTGTTATTTACGATCAGATCTACTAAGAAATTTGTGGTATTATTCTCTGTTGCATTTGAACAAAATTCATTCGACTGCAAGTTGAGCGCTCGTTTACCTGAGATAAAAAGTATCTATCGTTTAATTAATCTAGTATAGTCATTTTATAACTGATAGGAGAGCAGTAATTCCAAATAGTTCCTACAGGCAAAGATTGCCATGATCATGGCTAACCCCTCAATAGCACCAGAAGAAGAAGGCAGGGATTGTAGCGATATAAACAAAAACATATGAGCAGGTCAATAAACCAGTATCATAGCGCGTTGTACCAAACACACGAAGTCATTTTCCACTAACATATTGATTTATAGAATTCTATGGGGTGACGGCCGATATTTGCCTATCATCTAGCTAGAAAAAAATTTCCAAGATCACTCACGAAGCGATCGAGTTCAATAGAAGGCGATAGAGCTTGGACTAAAATCTATGACAAAACATGGAGTTAAACGGAGGGCAAAAATCATTAGCGGTAGTAGTAGGATGGGAGATTTTTACTTTGTTTAGCTCATGTAATTCAGTAGTTAAAAGTTGATATTATCTTACCAATAAATGCAGTCTACGTAATCGACGTCATTTCCCTACTTCTTGGAAGTGCTGACGCGGTAACCAGGCGACTAATGACGTCAGCATAATAAATTTTCTGCAAAACACGAAGCCACTACCATAGTCAGACTCCTACAAATATATCAAAATATTTATTTTGGTTAACGATTGTATTTGTTAAAAAAAAAACAGAAATACAATCGATTTATAACAGAAATATAAACATTTTTCTTTCACCCTCATTGCGACTTCTGTAAATACTCAATGCTACCGAAAAAGGCGCTCATTCGAACAAAGGACTTTGCACAAATTTTCCCTCTATTGAAATTTGAATATTGAATACTTTGATACAAATACAACTGGCAAATTCCTTTCTTCTCCTATTTCTTTTCTTATATCAGGAACTGAAGAATTGATTTCAAACAAACTTGAGGACTTCTGGAATACGTGAGCGAGACTGTATTAAGAAATAAGAGGCTTTGAAAGTTTGTAGACTTGAAATAAACGAAAAATACAAATCATAATATCCATTGTTGAAACCAGAAATTTATAAAAATGTAAGGAAATGCGTGAGTTATAATTATATATTGTAGGCAAATTGGCAAACGTTAAGTCGGATATATTTTGACTTAATAATGCAGTTTTATGAAGTTATTTCCTATCTGTAAATTGGCAAAACACTCCTAGACGTGTTAAATTAATATTTTTTACAGTTTGACATAAAAAATAACGTCGAAGTCGAAAACGTATATTTTTGTATCGGAAAAAAGTTAATAGGATTTGAGTTACATTATGTCTATTGATGTGTACTTGTATCTGCCCTTATAATTTCTGGAAGAAACTGACCTAATTGTTTTTAACTGTTGGTTTTTCGCGAGTCTGGACTTCTGTTAAGGTCCCATAACATTAAATGTATGTTTTTTGCTTTTATTTTACAGTTCGAGTAGAATATTATTTTTTAAATAATGCAAATGTGTACCTTCACAGAACTTGAACATCAACTTTGGAATTCGGTGAATTGTTCAAATTCTGTGAAACAACCCGTCCTTAGTGTTTTTTCCCAGAACAAAAACTAGTAAAAACAATTTTCGAAATAAACTTTAAAATCGACTATTCGTTATTACAATCAAATAGACACATATAAAAATTATCTTAAATGAACACTCTTTGATTAGATTACTATAACAAAAAATGCTATTTAATTTAAAGTTGCTACAAAACTTGAATGGTTTTTTCTCAGAAAGTTATTTAATATACCCACGAGCATGAAAAAACAATAACTGAATAATTTAAAAAGAATTTGAGAAAGAAGTAGCTACCTATAGAACGAGTCGCTGATACGCCTCATTCTTGAAATCATCAGTTCGGCTGTGGAACGATTTGTCGGTCTCTGTGTTTCCTCCATCGTACAAATGGATCTCGACCGATGTTAACTCCTTCCCCTCCTCAAAAATACTCTCCACACTGCGTACCCCCAGATGCTATAGGCCCTGAAGAAAATTATTTTCCTCAGGACCTCCTGTGTGGGAGTTAATGGAGTGAAAAAGTAGCCAATTAATTTCAAGCTGGGATATGTTTGGACTCCTTCTTGAGTCAATCTCTCGGACAGTCTTGAAAAACCTCATCTTGATCAATGTTTTACATTCTTTGGCAATGTATTTCATGTTAATATGACATGATATCCATGATTATCTGTAGCATTAAGCATCTATAACTCATTTACCCTTATGTTGGATACTTAAATATTGGCTGAATAAAAAGAAGATTACACATTAAGATAACACCTGATAAAGTAATACAACACTTCTTAAAAGTCATATCTGTAAGGATAATACATAACCAGATATTAAAAATTTATATCTGTAAGGATAATACATAACCAGATATATAAAAGTTATATCTGTAAAGATAATACATAACCAGATATATAAAAGTTATATCTGTAAAGATAATACATAACCAGATATATAAAAGTTATATCTGTAAGGATAATACATAACCAGATATTTAAAAATCTAAAAATAAAGAGGTATTCAAAAGTTCTTCCCATAAAAATCTCAATATTACGGCACGTCCTTCGAGGCGAAGGAACTATTAATCGTCTCCCAAGTGCGCGCAAGTTGTCCTCCTTGATCCACTTGCGGACACATCTCCACTCCTCAGAGAGCTGCAGCGCGCAGCATCCTTGCAGGACCACGGAGCGGCGTGCATCTCGCCCGTTATTTAAGCGTCTCAATTTCCTCTTAAGCTCCAGTACTTTAACGAATTCCAGGCACGTTTGTGGCGTTATGTCGCTTTTATGTAACTAACTAACGCTCATTTGAGAGTGTTCTCACGTAGCGATTCCTCGCTCGGGAAGGGGAGGAAAAAATGCCACTTATAACAAATTTTACAGCGCAGCCTTGAAAAGCACGTGGCACCGGCCCGTGTTGCACTTTCATACTACTTGTCAATAGGGAAAGTTACGTCGGCGGAAGGTTAATGCACCAGGAACAAATTTTATGATGTCACGTGAAACCAATGATCAATTTTGTAAAAGCTTTCCTAAAATCAGTTAAATTTTAAGAATTCTAGGACAAATATTGTGCGTAACGCTGGACGATAGGAAAGTAATAATTACAAATCTCCCCACTACCTTCAGCCTCACATACCCCAATCGGGGATGCCATAATCTCACTGGCTCCAAACAGTTGGGAATCTTGTGCAGTTTCACAAAAAAATAATAACAGGAGCTCAAATATGTCGTAGGGAAATAATAATGGACGTAAAAACTAAAACCACAAGCACGGAAGTATGTATTTCCATTTAGTTGTTGTCACAAATATTTATTTCTCTGTGACAGCAAATATAAAAATCACATAATGAGGATTGAAATAATTTTAGAGGAGGCATTTAAATAATATATATTGTTTTGATTGATTTGATTTTTCACGGGTCTGTACTAGTAATTTACTAATAAAATTGAATTTATTACAAGATTAACTTTGAGAGATAATTTTTTTACTTTATTGAGGGCTGTTCAACGCCGGATACCAGAAAGGTCATAAAGAAGAAGAACTTTGTGAAGGATTCATTATCAAAAAGTAAAATACATATCTAGTTACATATGTGCATTTTTTCACATCGTCAGAGTCAGCTTTTAAGCTTAAGTATTTATAGTTAAAAGTTAACTTGATATTTTATTTATGTCAGAACTTGTCTATTTGTAGATAGAAAATCCTGGTTAATCGAATAAATTTGGGGCTTGAAAGTTTAAAGCACTTAAGTATAAATATATCTACCAATCAAATCAAAAATACCAAACAAACAAACTCAAAACATCTCATTCATTTCCATACAAAGGATCACAAAAACTGTGAGTCTGACTCCGATGATGTTAAAGATGTTTTCAGGCAGTTATCAGAGTGGATGTTATCGATTTCCAGCCAGATGATGTATTGTTTTCTCCGTGCTGCCGACGGCGCCAAGTTGCTAGCGGGGTCGTGCGTCGGTCGTCGGGCGTCGGGACGCTTCCTTGCCGTCGCGGCGCCTCGCTGTCTGGTGACTCAAGCAAGCCCTCACTGATCTAGACCCACTCCCGCGGGTTGCTATGGATGGAAATATGAACAGAGATATATTTACTCTTTTCTACAATTTGTATACAGATAATATGAGAAGTTGTCCAACTTGGAAGGAATCCCATTTTAGGACATTATGTAGAGATAAATGGAAACAAGTTAGATGAAGAAAAAATCGTTATCTACTGACGAAGATTTGTTAATTGATACCTTACATTATTTAAATATTTTGCACAACACTCAACACTCAAGTTTTTTTATTAGCTAAATGATTAAACTCAATTGAGTAAGAGCCCTTAGGGCGTAAACAAATAAATGGTAAATAAATAATTTGACAAAGCTGTCAAAATGATTAAAAACGTCGTAAGTACTATTCCAATCTTTATCTTTTTTAATATTTTCGGCAACATTATGTATTTTATGAGCAATTTAATCTAAATACAAAGTTACTCCGAAAGGCTTACATCTAAAAAATAATTTACTATTATTGAAAAGAATTTTTTTTTCTTATTTTATAACTCTCATCTCAAAATTTATTCTAAGAAGTTTTATTGGCACACTAACTCAAAAACAAGATTGAAAGATATGAAAAAAATATATGTTTTCCATCAAAACACGAATTCATGGAAAAGAGACAAATAATGTAAGTAGCACTTTGCCGCCGGCGACACAATGTCTACTGCTGGAGACTATGGAGTCTGGTTGGTTTCCTTGATAGATGTATTGATAGTTTCTTCTAACCGGTGTAAATATGTATTACTTGAAATCCAACTTGTAATTAAGCTGAAAATGGATTATAATTCCTATATTTGCTGAATATAAATGTATTATATAAATATTATTACATTTTCGATATAAATTCAGAACAATACTTCATACAGGTTATAAAACATCGCGAATTGATAATTTTGTAATTTTAGAAATAAGTAAAAATGTAATTTCCAAAATAGATATTTATTTTAATATCAACGTTATAAAATATACCATATACAGTTAATTATAAACAGTGACATCAGAAAATATACAATTAACATAAACTCTAGATGGATAAACAACCCAACACGGAGAGCTCTGTATACTTGTTATCGCGAAAAAGGTAGGTACTCGAAGCGGCGACTTTTGTGCGTACGGCAAATAGTTTTGTTGCAAGTGATTTTTTAAATTGCGATATCTTCGAAGAAATTAAAACAAATTTTATCTTCATGTAAGTTGCTAATGTGAGTAATTAGATAAGGATTAAAACTATATCGGTTAAATAAGCTTTGCGTATTTTTTTGTTCCGCGTGATTTTAAATGTGTGTTCTAAGATATTGATTTAAATTATATATTTTACAGGGAAATTTTAATGTACATTAAATGCTCAACGTAACTAACATATTTATTTGAATGAGAATTAATATTATATTGGACAAAATAGCGTCGCAAACAACAAAGAAAAGATAAAAATGATTACTTTGGGTTATTCTTTAGACGATAGAGATTTAAGAGGTAGACATATACCACCGTGGACTTTTCTGTGGGTTTTATTTAAATATATAATTCTCTAGAAAATTCTTTTGTTGTAATTTCTAAGGTTTAGCAATGTATTTTTTGACTTTGAATACAAAACGACGACTTTTATATACTTTCTATAAATATAATAAGTCACTATTTAAATTGTTTCAAGTACCAAATGTCAATGAAATATTTAAGCAAGCTTCCATTGTAAAAATGTGCAAAGAAAAAAATAACAAAGAATACCAAGAATTTTACAAACTAATGAGAAATAAAAATCAATTTACTACACCAAAGTTTAAACAACACAAATTCAAAACCATTATATTTACCAAGCCATAGAAAACAACAATAATCTCCCTTCTGAACTGCGCTGTATTGTCAACCAATCAGAACAAATAAATGAATTAAATTTTTTTTTTAAACTTAAATTAAAAATTACGTTGAAAAATCTTTTTTCCATACAAAAATATTATTACAACATAAAACCTATGTAAGAATCGTGGCTCCCTTATCAGACACAAGAACTCCTTTTTTCTGATAAGGTATACTTATCCAAAGATGATAAAAAATGTAATATTGTTAAATATTTATGTATCTATATTCCTTATATTACAATAAAAAAATGTATTAAATAAAGAAAACTTTCTGAATAAATTTTCTAAATGATAGTGGAAACCCTATTGAAATATGTTGCGTAGTTTAGAAGAACTAAGTGCACAAACAGACAGACACGAAAAGCGACTTTATTTTATATTATTTACAGATTCATTTTCATCATAAAACGGTTATGCCCTGCTTTTTAACATGAATATAAAGTAAAGAGATGGCTAGTATTAAAATAAATTAGTAACTGAACAAATATAATTATTTTAATTTAATTAAACTGAAGCCACAGAATGATTTTACAATTATTGATGAAATCTTGTATTTTTCAAGCTCATACCATATTATTTCCGGATAGGTTTTTTTGTCTAATTACACAGGTCTGCAACGTTTTTTTTTCTTTGAAATAAGAGGTAATTCCCATGTATTTTTGGTTGCTGAATTCGGGAAAATTATCAAAAAAATTCCATCACGTAAGGTTTTTCCGCAAAACGCAAAATACTGTGGGATTGCCTATCTTAAGTCGCAAAACGGGGTTTATTGCGGAAATATATATTTTTTATTATTTACAACTTATTATAAGATAATATTAAGTTTTATAGACTGAAAAAAAACATTTAGTAACTCATGACGATAAAATTAGTCAGCTTTGAATCATATATATTGGGAGAGAGTCTCGAAACCACAGCGATGACTGCTACTTTTGTTCGTGCAATGTGCAAGGGTATAATACCAAAAATAAAAAAAACAAATTCGCTACCCAAAAATAGATTCAGCACTCTGCCCAGTCCCTCACGGACCTGGCATTCCTACACCACAAGAACCCCAAAGCCTGGACGATTTGCCATCATCAGAAAGTGAATCAGAAGAATGTTCTAGTGACGAGTTTCAAGTAGGCGATTCCAGTGGACCTCAACAATTTTCTCAAGCTGAATTAAATGACCTGATCCGAGATTTAAAATCTCGGTGCAGTTAGTGAAAAGCAAGGTGAGAGGTTTCACCAAGATATCAAGGAAATGGAGAGAAGGTATCAAGGTCGATGGGATATAAATATGATGGGCGACTACTGCTGGATGCTGCATAGGGAAAATATAACGTCCCACAAACGAAAAAGCACAAAACGAAGCTTCCAAACTAAAAAAAGCATATTTTATAAAGATTTATAATTGCATATGATGTAAATAAAATATATTATGACTTAAAATTAATTAAATTTGTATAATTTTATGATTTTTTCTTTCGAACATTCCTTACAGAAGTAGTGTAAGGCGGGTTTTGCCTATATTTTAATTTCCACTTTGCGGAAAATCCTTACGTGATGGGTCAAAATGGATGGCATTCTCGAATTCAGCATTCCAAAATACATATAATTCAACCATTACCATTTAAAAAAAAATCAAAAATGTCAATTTGCAGACCTGTGTTATTTATACTAATGTTCTATTTGAAGTTGGAAATGTATATAGGAATGGATAATACATTATTACCACCATATGACTGTGATAGATTTCGTAGCAGACATTTTAAACATCAAAGGCAGATAAGAAATGAGTAGCAAGATTCATATCAAAAGATATATATAAATATTTGACTTTTTTTTTATTCCATTCGGTTGTTTTTCTTATTCCGTTTCTTACGATGCTAACATAATTGAGTGATAAGAATTTTAGGCGTCACAAGATCACAAATAAAACTGTTTAGAATAAATTAGGATTCTTAACATCAAAAGCAATATATATATAAATTTCTCCTCTTCACTGTTGATATAAAACTTTTCAAAGCCATTAAAAGTTACATCGATTACTAATGTAATGTTCGGCAAAATTATTCTGATTCTCTTGTCAAATGGTCAAAACTGAACACTTACCTTTCAGCATCCAGAAATTCAGTGTCGTCATAATTACAAGACCCAAAGTTACATTACTGTTCCCCTACAACATTAATAAAAATATATTAACACGCAAAAATGAGATTCGAGATCTTGGCGTGATTTTCGAAGCAAATCTCTCTTACGTATCTGATATTTTCTCACGCGCTAGCAAAATTCTTGAATTTGTTCTTCGTCATACGATATCGTTTACTAACTGAATCGCAGTGCAAATAACATGTAAAGTCCTTGTTCACAGTATCCTACTCTTCTCCGTAATTTGTAAGAGGATAATCGTTTCATGAAGAACATGAATAGATAAAAAATAAATGAATGAGAGCTAATGACATTCCAGATTATTGCACCCCCATGACACCTGACACAGGGGTTATCAATATTGCGATATAATTCGATGATCTCAACAACAAAATTGCAGGAAGACAAAATCCAAAATTGGTGGGTGACATCAAAAATATTACAATATATTCGTCTACCAACATCATCATAAAGTGGACACCAACGATAATGAAAATACTTTGATTAACAGAAGGCTTTCTTGAATTGAAGCATAATTACCCGTTTGTTTTTTTTAAATAAGGTAGATATTTACCAAAGAGTAAACATGATTTTTTTTCGTATTATAATTCATCGATTCATTTCATAATCGCACAAAACTAAAAAATATATATTTCATACAAATATGTGACCTGTCAGTTTTTAAAATAAAATATTAAGCACAGTGAAATTCTGACGACAGAATATCAAACGAAATCGATATGGCCTAAGCCATGTATTTTTAGTCACCAAATCTGAATGCTAGGATTCATACTTCCCAATCTCCTTATTTTGTGCCTATACAATTCCCATAACGTTCCTCGAAGTGGGGATGCGATGATCCCACATGCTCCGGGCAGTTGGGACTCTAGGAGGGTTTCATTATATTTCAACATCACATGTTTATGTAAAAAAAAGTCCACATGATTAATGCGACTTGGTAGAACGTATTGGTACTAACAAATTCCCTATACTTTTAATAATATGTCCAACACCAGTAAAATATTGGCAATAGCAACAACTCTGGCGGCAAATTGAATTTATTTTCTACTTATATAATAATAATAATAAAAAGTGTTGTATTTTTTTTTTGTAACAAATAGATATAATGATATCCTTACTGGGATCTCCCGTGCTGAGGATTTAATTTACATATTATGCATAATTTAGTTATTAGAAAATAATATTACATCAAAGTTACATATGAATTTAATTATGAACATATATCATGTAGTATAATTTTATTTTTTAAATGATTTTAAAATAAATAAGATAGTGTTTTTTGGTATAGTTCAGTTGATTCTGTTTTAGTCTGTGTTTGATCTCAGTAAATTTTCTATTGCAGATCTCTCTATGTTAAGTATCCAGCTTTTTATTTAAGATTTAAATGGCGGTGTTTGCACTTTCTAATTTGCACTCTGACAAATATTAGGAAAATTTGTAAAAATGTCCCAAAAGTAGATTCTGTGTGTGCAGTTTACGGATGTAATAGTTACAAACAACAAAAACTGTCCAAACTATTTTTCAGGACTATTCGAAAGGTTAGTTGGTGAAATATAATATGAGTTCGTTTAATGCTAGCAGTATTCTTGATCAAGTAAAAAGTGGATTATACAGGGTTTTCCAATAAGAGGTGTAATTTTGATATTTAATCATAAAAGATCAATGGTTTCGTTGCTTGTGTGGCACGTAGCGCCGTCTTGTTGAAACAAAACGTTGTCAAAATCAATACCATCCAATTCCGGCCATAAAAAATCATTGATCATCTCTCGATAGCGCAATCCATTCACCGTAACTGTTGCTCCAGCCTCATTTTCAAAAAGGTAAGGTCCAATAACTCCGCCGGACCATAAACCGTACCAAACAGTCACACGTTGAGGATAGAGAGGCTTTTCAACAATAACTCTTGGGTTTTCCAAGCCCCAGATGCGACAATTTTGCTTGTTGACGAAGCCACCGAGGTGGAAATGGGTCTCATCACTCAAGTGAATTTTAATAATTTCAATGCATTGTTAAAGCGTGTTTCGTTCCATTTTTATTAATGGCGTAGTTTTTACTTGTCAAATGTCAAAAAATGACAGCTTCAAAAGTAACATCTACCGAAATAGTGGGCTATTCAAAATAACACCTCTTATTGGAAAACCATGTAATATGAACTATATAATTATAAATTTTTTAATGTTAATTCAGAAAAGGTGCGTTAGTTCCATGCAGCATTATGTCAATGTTGAAGTTATAAATCATCCTTTTAATGATTGGCAATTTTACATAAATTATGTGTAATATCAATACAATTTTCACTTATTAATCTTATTTGTAAAATATCTCACATTTATGTAAGTTAGTTAGTTATGAGTTAATATCCGTTTTAATATTTTTTATTTATTAGCAAAGAATCAGTAAGGTCGTGTTTGTAGGCAAACTAATATTTCATTGTTTTTTTTCTAGAGTTTATTAAGGTAAAATAAGGAATATATCTCTAAATAGCATGAAACAAAGTCTAGCTATCCGCGCTTGTTTGTTTGCGCGCTTAGTTCTTCTAAAGTACGTAACGAATTTTGAGAGAGGTTTACATAAATAATACATCTATATTATATTTAAAGAAATTAGAAAAAAAATGATTTTTTGTAATCGAGTATTAAAAAAATATTTTCGGTCGTTTACATTGCTGAGGCTGGCTAAACCTTATGCGAAACATCAAAATAACGAACTACGGAATTTTATATCTTAAAAAACCTACAGAAAAGTATGTGATGGTGTACCTCCTAAGGATAACCTCCAGAAACGCAGAGTACATGTCAGCTAGTTATTAATATTAGTAGGTATTTGGTACTAATGATATAACTAAAGTAGGTACTTATGACAATCGCCGTTCGAGTTTCATCACTTTCCTCTCTCAGATATAATTATGGTACGAAGGCAGTGACGTTTTCTCGTGACGACACTCATAAGTCTTCATTAAATTTCCCCTGCGCGAGATTCCTTGTCACTCCACTGGGATGGGGTGGGCTCCTTTGTCTGGGTAAAATTTCTGTTCACAGATGAACAAACATACATATTACTTAGTTTAGTTATAAGCACAGGACTCATTAACTGCGAAAAGTTAAAAGTAGAGAGATTCAATAATTTTACGAAACGAAGTTTCATGATAAACCATATTAACGTGTTCTAACTCAAGATCTGAATTCTCGTGAATTGATGTAACTATTTTCTTTATATTTTAGTGAAACTCTCAAAATGTTAACTGCAAAATCTCAAAGTTCTTTGCAGAAAAATTGAAAATATATCAATGTATCCTCTCACATTCCGTTACTAATCAAACAATATATTTTGTATCTAAGAAAATTTTTAGATCGGACACCTTTTTGGAATTATTGTGAAATAAAGAAAATTGGCCTTTAGATTAAATTTGTGTGAGATGTGCAAATTTAAAAGTTAGTACATATTTTTAAAATTTCTAAATTAAAACATGTTACATGTAAAACTTTATTGCAATATTTAAATTTTACTTTTAGAAATTCTCTTTTTTATTTTCTGATTTAACATGGTATCAGAATATGACAACCATTTCATGAAAATGTATATTATAAAAAGCATAAAGAATTTCCTCCCCAAGCGCCATGCATCAGTGAACATAATGGACCAGAACAGAAGAGGTATTACCGGGGGTATTATTTTGTCCATTTTTATTGAGTTCTGATATTCGAAACGTTATTCATAAAAGAAGATTTTATGAAAAGTTTGGTACACAATATCGCCGGATTAAATCGAGAGATTTGAACGATGTTTACACTAGAATGAACAGATCTGTGTAAGACGAATATCATTTTGTGGGGAAACGGTTTAATGTTCCAATGGTTGGACATCAAAACGTTTGAATTTTTTATTGGAAACTTTGAGATGAAACACAATGTAACTAGCCTGACAACACTCCTTAAAAAGAGATGCGACAGATCCACCGAATTAGAAATTTTGTAAAAATTATAATGATCTTTAATTAAATTTTTAGGCTTTTTTTACTCTTTACTTTTTCTTATATTTATTTTTATTATTTACTGTAGGCAGGTATAAATAATTTTTTTCTCTTCTATTTTTTTGTACCTACGAGTATTACGTTGATACGTTTTGTTACCATCTTATTTTTCAAATTTCATTGTTAAGTAAGTTATATTTTTAATATTAGATAAAAAATATAACTTACTTAACAATGAAATTTGAAAAATAAGATGTTAAGTAAGTTATATTAAGTTTATTATTAAGTTTTTTTATTTCAATAATCGTAAAGCTGCATTTCTATACTTGAAAAGGCACTGAAATGCCCTAATCAGATAGCGGCTTAAGATTTTATTGTATTGAACTATTAATCGACTGCCATAATACGGACATGTGTCTAATGTGGTAGTCAAAAAGCATGTAAAAAACCTGTATCCAAATATATTTTTATGAATAAAGAAAAAAAATAAAAATATATATATATATATATATATATATATATATATATATATATATATATATATATATATATATATATATATATATATATATATATATTTGCCATTATGGAAAATTCGAATTGCATGTCCCACTATTGTAGCTGTGAACTAAACTTTTTATATATTTATTATTATTGTATAAATTTGAATGCACCAACATAATTTATTCAAACTTGTTTTATGTAATGGCGTGAATAAATAAACCAAAAAATAAAAAAAAGGAAAACAAAAGGTTGAGGAAATAAATACCTTGTAATTTATAAATAATAATTTAAAAAAAACATTCTTCAATATACAATTACTTTATATTATCCATTATACTAAATTTTAATCATATGTTATTGAAATCCTTGGCACGGGAGATCCCAGTGAGGATATCATTATATCTATTTGTTACAAAAAAAGATAATAAAACGCTTACGATTATTATTATTAACGTTAAAAAAAACTTTTTTTTAAGTATAGATTTGTCATGGAAATCATTTACTTGACAACAAAAAAAGCTTTAGGAAAATTAAAGTTATTATTATTTTTATTTAAAACAAAAAAAATAAATACAAAAAGCGTAAAAAAATGCATAATTCAAAATAAATATGATTATAATAAAGTTTAAGAATTATTTAGCTCCTAAAAACAATGGTAATTATATTAAGTAAAACGGATGGTGGAAAAAGACGAGAAGAATAGTTCATATTTCTATCCTTAAAACTATATGGATTTTATGATAATGTGGTAGTTCAATGTGTTACCAAGTACGGATAGCTATCAAATTAAATAAAACATATCGATAATTAAATTTCACCATAAAACTGCATCAATTCCGAGGAATAAAAATAGTAAAATGACAAACATTGGCAGAGCGTGGAAACGTGACAGTTTGCACATTTTAGTGCTTACGTCGAAACCGTTCGCAGAGAATCAAAGGATTTCCACAACGAGAATTATTGTCGCTCTTCGGAAAACACCCGGAAAAATACACTGATAAAGCGTTACTTCGTGGAAACTTAAATCAATTCAAATATTTTTTATCATCAAATAATAATATGTAGTCGCTCAATATTTGAATTCATCATTTCAATGGAACAAAATGCGATATCCTTTTATTGGAATGTGACATTTTGTATAGAATGTGGATTTTCTTTCAACGCGATGTTATTAACTTTGATATTTGATGCACATACAAATAATAGCCTGAAGTTATACTTTACCCACAACACGGGATAAATGAACTTACGTTTGTACATCTTCTTATTTTGTTCTAATCTTCCTCCACGAAGTTAGTGTGCTTCTTGGTCGCTTCCACTGGGGCACTCACTCACTCACTTAGTCATTATAATTAACGTTCGCCATTTGGCATTTCTCTATATGGAGACTTCGGAATCTAATAAATCTATTATTAATTTTAATTGTATGGCATTTATTTTTTAAATATATGTAAACGGTCTTGGAAAAAGTCTTGGAAAAGCAATCAAATTTTAAAAATTCGATGAGATCCAATAAATATTTTTTCTCTTCATTTTGGGTCAACATCATTTCACCAAGTTTCGAAACCGAGGTAACCACTAACCATATCATAGGAGTCCGATTCGAGCCGCGGTCAACAGTGGTTGTGTGTACCTTACTATTGCTGAGTGCCGTTCGCCCGTTCCTGCGCTGCGTACAGATAAGAGATTATTGTTACATTTTATTTAATATTGTTTATCGTTTACCTATTTGTTTGCATTCCTGCTTACGGCTAATCCGTTTTTGTTTGTACAGTCAATGAAATAGACTGCGTATTATTTTTTCAGTTTAATTTTTAAAAGTTAAGTTTTTTTTATATAATGGAGGAAGATGAAGACAGACCTCCCGACCCAGGGTCGATATTGGATTTTTCTGATTCGGAATCTAATACGAGCCAGGTTTCTATTACGCTCCCATCTCGTAAACGACGACCATCGCAAAGCCTTCACATTCCATCGAAAGTTAAATCTATACCGCCGGTTCAACAAACCTCGACCCCTAACGACCTTAACACCAATATTAACATCCAGCCAAGTACTTTAACTAGCGATAATGCAAAAAGTACTGAATTACTTTATCCTGCTTCAGCTTCCGGTCCATTTACCGTTAATGTTCAGAGAACTGAACAGGGAAAACTTATTCATCCTTTAGATTTTGGAAAATTCGTATTTGACTCAAAAAATAATAACCTTGGTATTGTTAACGGTTCAATTAAACCGGAAGGGCGATATAAATTATCTATCGAGTTTAACACTGCCGCTTCCGCAAATGGATTTGTAAAAAAAATTGACTCACTCTCAAATCATAAATATAAATCGTTCATCCCTACATTTAACCTTTCGAGAATGGGTCTTGTGCGAGGAATTCCCGCGGAGATCCCAGAGGCTGAAATTGTTGATGCTTTGAATAATTCTCACGGAACCCCGAAAGTATTAAAAGTACGTCGACTGAACTACAAGGATTCTACTGACGGAAACACGATCTGGAAACCTTCCCAGTCTGTTGTTGTTACATTTGAGGGACAATCCCTACCGTCTCGTGTGTTAATTTACTATACCTCGCTTCCCGTCGAAGTTTATAAATTTCCAACAATTCAATGTTTCAACTGCTGCCGGTTCGGACATTCGAAATCCGTATGCCGCTCCCCCCCACGTTGTTACTATTGCGGAGAAGCTCACCCATTTGATCAATGTCCGAAATCTTCCAATGATCCCATTTGCATTAACTGTTCGGGTGCACATACCGCGGTCAGTCTAGCCTGTCCGGAATTAACAAGACAGAAGAACATAAAACATAAAATGGCTACCGACAACATTTCGTACTTCCAGGCCTCAAAGTTAATCTCTCCTGCGAAAAAATCATTCGCAGAGATGACATCGTCCTCAGCTCCTTTCCAAACAACCACCTTTTTGAATTCAACGTCATGTTCTCACAGAGAAACCATTCTCAAGCCAGTCAAACCCAACCCAAAATATACACCTTACCTTGATAAAAAACAATTGAATAATATTTTGGCCAGCCCGAATGGGAATGCCAAATCCCAGACGCCCAATGGGTGTGCTATTAATGGTAATTCTTCCCCTCCTGCTCCCCCCGAAATAATGAATAATAATTCTTTTATACACACTTTAATTACCCTTTTAATTTCTATCCTTACAAATAACAATACTGTACCGTCCAACGCTGCCGATTACATTAAATCTTTACTATCCTGCCTCCCCAATGGCTTCGAAACTGAACAAAATCCTTCAGTGGAACAGTAGAAGCCTCTTCGCTAACAAATCTGACCTAATTCAATTACTCGACGAACACGACGTTTCAGTAGCCGCCATTTCTGAAACGTGGTTAAAACCCTCCTTTCACTTGAGAATTCCAGGTTATTATTGTCTCAGACACGACAGACCGGATGGTAAAGGCGGCTCGGCTCTGATAATCCAAAATTCTATCCCTTTTAAAGAAATTAATATTCATACTCCCTCCGACGATATCCAGATAATAGCAGCTGTCTTATCTGATATCACAATATTGTCAATATATATTCCTCCCTCTACGACTTTTATTGAAAATGAATGGGCACCAATCTTAAGCCAGATTTGTTCCCCTTATATGATCCTTGGAGATTTTAATGCACATTCCCCTTCTTGGGGTAGCGAAATAACAAATCGTTCTGGCCGCAATCTTTTAGATTTTATTGATTCCCATAACCTATGTTTTTTAAATGACGGATCTCCAACCAGATTCACCCCCCCTCATCAACGGAAAAGTGCTGTTGATATATCTCTTTGTTCGTATTCGTTAGCATCTAAATGCTCTTGGGACATCCTAAACGATCCCCTCTCTAGTGATCATTTCCCAATTATAATCCGCTTCCACCATAAATTTAACACTTATTCCCCCCCAGTTAAAAATAATCTCAAATTTAGAACGAAAGATGCGAATTGGAGCACTTTCTCTTCTGAACTAGATAACCTTATTAATTTAACAAAATCGTCCCCGGGAGACATCAGAATACAATGTGAGACGTTTCCTTCTATGGTTATAAATGCAGCAGAAAAATCCATCCCGAAACGCAAGGCGAACATTAAAATAAAACACTCTACTCCGTGGTGGGACGAGGAATGCACTCGCTCCGTCAACTCTCGAAAAATAGCAATTTCCTCTTTTCGTAAGTGTATGTCACTAGAAAATTTTTTATCAGTTAAAAAAGCCCAGGCAGAAACCAAACGAATTTTGAAAAATAAGAAGCGCGCTGGATGGCGGAAGTTCTGTGAGAACCTGTCTCCGGAAACTCCCCAGTCTTCAGTTTGGTCTAGCTTAAAAAAATTCGGATCATCGTATTCTCCGCCGAGAATCAAACATATATCAGAAGAAATTCTTATAGGATTTGCGGATAAAATAGCCCCCCCATCAGTTGCCGGATGTGAAGAAATGCCTTCTATTAAGCCGTATCCATCTCACTCTAACTGGCTAGATGCTCCTTTCTCCATTGATGAGATGAAACGAGTGATAAGAGCCCTTTCTGACTCTGCTCCGGGTCCCGATGGAATATTTTATAGTTTCATTAAATCATTTTCTGATATGGCGGTTGAATATTTCTTATCTCTTATTAATAATATGTTTGAAACAGGACTAATTCCGGATGTTTGGAAAACTCAAAAAATCATTCCCATTTTAAAACCTGGAAAAAATCCATCTGAAATTTCGTCTTATCGGCCTATTGCTCTTTCATCGTGTTTGATGAAAGTAGCGGAGCGTTTGATAAAAAACAGACTAGAGTGGTTTGTTGAAAGTCAAGATATTATCTCACCAAATCAGTATGGTTTTCGGAAAAAGAAATCTACAATGGATAATTTAAGTTTGTTCACAACTGATATCCGAGTTTCTCAATCCCTAAATTCTTATACATTGGCCACATTCCTTGACCTTTCATCAGCTTACGATGATGTTTTACTGAATGTTTTGAAAGAAAAGCTAATTAAAAAACAAATCCCCCCGAAACTAGTCCAATTTATTATTAATTTGCTCACAGATAGGTCCATTATTATTCAGTCTTCCTCTAAATGCTTAAGGCGCAAACTATGGAGAGGTTTACTCCAGGGTTCTGTTATCAGTCCTCTGTTGTTTAATATTTATATTAGCGACCTAGACTCAGTAATTCCTTTTTCTATCAAGCGACTTTACTTTGCGGATGATATCCTTATATATTTGTTACATAAAAATATTATTCTTGCAGCTAAGGAAATGAATTTGGCTTTACAATATATTAAAAGCTGGTTGTCAATAAATGGGATGAATCTGGCGGCATCTAAAACAAGGGTCGTAGCTTTCACGCGCAAAAGAAAAATTCCCCACTTCTCAATCTCTTTTGATAATGTGCCTCTACAAACCGCTACTCAAATCAAATTCCTTGGTCTTCTTTTGAACCATAAACTTTCCTGGCTTCCACACATTCAGATAATTTCTACAAAGTGCGAAAAGGGACTTAATATGATGCGAGCAGTTTCCAGAGTATGGTGGGGATCTCATCCTACCACTCTTAAATTAATGTATAATTCCCTAGTTCGGAGCCACTTGGATTACGGCACATTCCTTTTTGACCCCCTCCCTAAATATTTAGATAAGAAAATGGAAAGAATTCAATCAAAAGCCCTCAGAATGATTATTGGAGCTATGAAGTCTTCTCCAATTAATGCGCTTCAGGTGGAATGTGGGGAGCCTCCATTATATTTCAGAAGGCAATTCCTTGCCAATAAATATATTTTCAAGGCTTTATCGTTATCACATCATCCTATTAAACAAAGTCTTAATCTGCTAAGTGTTAATTTGAAGTCTAACAAAAGATTGAGTGAAAAAAAATGTTTTCCTCTCCTAATTAAAAGTTTTCATCTCTATAATTCTCTGTCATCTTCCCTCCAATATCTTCAAGAAGTTCCCAATCTTCCTATATACAATATTCCATTTAAGGCAATCACTTTTATGCCGAACACAATAACATCAGACTTTCGGAAGAATATTTTATCTTCCCCAAATAAATTTCATAATGTGGATGACTGTTTTAAAAGCATTGCGGCTTCAAAATTCCCTGGATTTTCCATCCTTTACACTGATGGTTCCAAATTTGAAAATAAAAGATGTGGAGCATCGATATATAGTCCAGAATTCAACATCAATCTCACTTATAAATTACCGAAAGAAGTTTCCATATTTACAGCTGAATGCTTTGCAATTGAACAAGCGCTAAATCAAATCCAGGTTCTCAACATTCATCGAGCCTTACTATGTACTGATTCGCTAAGTGCTCTAACTAAAATTATGTCAAATATTCTATGTTATCCGGAAGACAATATTATATGTAAAATTAAAAATCTCCTCAATTCTCTAAGTGAATCTGGGTTTGAGACGATATTGGCCTGGGTCCCTGCCCATTTGGGTATAGAGGGTAATGATATGGCCGATTCTCTCGCCAAATCTGGTTCAGATTCCGGAACTATCCCACTAAATTTTAGAATCCCTATCTCCGATGTCTTCCCGATTCTTAAATCCAACATGACTCGTGCCTGGGAAGAAAATTGGGCAGTCTCCAAAATAATAACTGGATCTTTCTATGCTGGAATTCAAAACCATATCCCTGCTAAGCCATGGTTTCACGGTAAAAAACTGTCAAAACGATTCATTTCATGTATTTCGAGAATGAGAATTGGTCACTGTTCAATTGCATCCCATTTGGCTAGAATTAGAGTTTTGGATGATCCGGTCTGCCAGTGCGGTGTGGAAGAGGAAACCCTCGACCACGTTTTCTTTAACTGTAAAAATCATTCATCTTTCAAGAACATATACCGCCGTCTTATTAAAATCACACACCAGTCCCCCCTTAACATTTCATACCTTTTATCTCTTAACAATTCTCGTGTTCATACAGCTTTATGTAAGTTTATTAACCTAAATGAATTCAACATTTAATTTGTTTTAGCGATCTAAATGAGTCCAATGATTAAATTGTTATTTTTAACTGTTACCGGCACAAAGCACTCTTTTCAGGGTGAAATGCCTAAAACCAAAAAAAAAAAAAAAACCATATCATATTTTATCTTTATATTCATTTGCGAGCTTTCAACATTAACTCAGGAATTTGGGAGGCGGGTATAGATACCGTCGCCCCGGGAACTTTTTATTTAATATCCAAAACCTCTGTCTCAAAGTCTCAAAGACTGGCAGGACTCTGTCGACTGGGATTAATGCGTCCGTCACTCCTGGACCTACTGACCCCATATTCCTACCTACCCCTCATACCTAATTCCTTCGGTAACTTTTTCTTCTTGCTTTCCTTGAAAATACCTTCCACATAGCATCTTCAATATGACATAGGGCCAGAGAGAGCTCCTGTAAGAAAAGAAACTTTAAAAAAGGTTTCGTTGCATAATTTATATTGCTGTCTTGGTAACGTAGGTAATCATAATTATAATTAAGGGCGATTGAAGTATTTGTTATATTAACCAATCTTCAGATGAATAAAGACATAAATCCTACATACCTCATTTAAGTAACGTTTTTTGGTGTTCCGTAAATCCATCAGCCCGTTAGTATCATCGGTTCACGCACTAGCTCATTGAACATCGAGGGAGCATTATCTGCTATACGCGGCTTACCGTGATTTCCCTCGAGGACCGTTGAATAGACTTGTCTCAGTCACCGTGATAGATAACGCAGGTATGTACTAAAGTCACCGCCAAACCAACTCATTTTGAGCCTTTCAAAATTGGGATTGAAAACGATTTTTAATTTCGACTCTTTTGGGGTATTTCATAAAAACTATTTAAAGATGGGAATAAAGATTTTTAATCGTATTGATTAAACTTGTATGTGAAAATAATGTATTTACTTAAAGGCTTAATATTTGGCTTGTTGACTTTTTTAATACATTTCAATCCTCTTAATATATCGGAGTAGCAGTAGGTACTTTACTTAAATCAGATATCCATGGTAACTTTATTCCACATTTTAAGTCAGAGATCATTGGCATTTAAAAATTAGGTAGAGGTTAACAAATATTAATTAAAACATCATTAATCATTTCTTAGGTCTTACTGCAATGTGCATATAAATAAAAATCTAATTTTAACATTAAAAATGCAAATATATATGATATATATATTGAAAATATATTAACTTTGTTTAAAGTATTATTATACCTACAGAAAACAGATTTTTCACACTCGACTCACTCCTGGACTCATTGATCCCTAGATTCCTAACCACCTCTCACACTTTTTCCTTTCCAGAACTTCCTCTCTTTAAAAAGACCCTCCAGCATCCCCATAGATGCCATAGGCCCCGAAAGATTTTATTTCATCGGGGCCTTCTGTGTGGAGTTTGGGTTAAAAAAAAATTGAAAAACATACAAGCGTAAGTTTAAATTCAAGTTTGAATAACTTTGCAGTTGAAATCGGTCCGGTATAAAATTGATAGGATTCCCTCAAACTTATTATTAATATAACTTTTTTCCTTATATAAGTTTTCCAATAAGAGGTGTTATTTTGAATAGCCCGTTATTTCGGTAGATGTTACTTTTAAAGCTGTTGTTTTTTAACATTCGATAATGAGAAACTACGCCATTAATAAAAATGGAACGATACGCGCTTCAACAACGCATTGAAATTATTGAAATTCACTTGAGTGAATCAAATGCAAATCATCTTGAGTGATGTGGCCCATTTCCACCTCGGTGGCTTCGTCAACAAGCAAACTTGTCGCATCTGGGGCTCGGAAAACCCAAGAGTTATTGTTGAAAAGCGTTCTTATCTTCAACGTGTGACTGTTTGGTGCGGTTAATGGTCCGGCGGAGTTATTAGACCTTACTTTTTTGAAAATGAGGCTGGAGGAACAGTTACGGTGAATGGATTGCGCTATCGAGAGAATATTAATGATTTTTTATGGCCGGAATTGGATGGTATTGATCTAGACAACGTTTACTTTCAACACAACGGCGCTACGTGCCACACAAGCAACGAAACCATTGATCTTTTACAATTGAATATCAAAATAACACCTCTTATTGGAAAACCCTGTAGTTAACTTATCAGAATACGATAACTCCGCATCTATTGTCAGTGGGTAAAAAGTATGTTTTTACTGTTTATTTAAATAATCTTAATCTATTTAACTGTTGCAATGAACAAATCCAATTTAACAACATCAAAATATAGCTGATTTTACAGAACGCATTGTCGCGAAATTCCTATCCCTAATCACAGCTGACAATGTTATATTTTCCCCATCTGACGCCGTTCAAAATCTCATAATGTCATGAGCCATTAAAATCTGTGAAGTTTATGGGGTGTTTTTTAAAAGCGCTGCCGTCGGTTGCTTCTTCCGCCCGCTTCCGCCCCGTTCCGTCCCCCTCCGGTGGCGCTGTGCCGGAACGGAAATGGCCTAACGAGACAGTATGCCCGTCAAAGCCTCGCTGTCATATTTTACTATAGGACATTTCTAGAGTATTCGGCCACCCTTACGGATGCATTGTAACAAAAATGTTTGCAAATTTATGATGTTTGCGAGGAAACTGTTTTGAATGAATGCACATTATTATTATTGAAATAATCATTTGTTTAATATCGGAAAAATATTTTTCAACGTAAAATATTAATATTGAATTAAAAATTTAAAAAAAGATACGTCTTCTATTATGAACTCGAAAAAATTTCAATTATATCTTCCATTTAATTTAGCAGTAATTTTTTTATGAAAACTAAATGATAACAATAAACTTAATTTCTATATCAAATCTTCCTTTGGGTTTTTTTTTTGCCACTAGGTAGCTAATATTTAATGACAATAATTTGTTTTCATATACATGGTATTTCGTATTGAATCCCAAATTTTGATATATGTTACATATACCAATGGTTTCCTTGACCATAATTTCAATCGTATTCGTTTTTTTAACACGTTAATCATAACATAAAATTGTTATTTCAAATTATACATTTGATTAACATGTTTTGATTTTTTTGTTCATCTATCTAAATTAATACTATTTTGGAAATAAGCACGTAACCATAAATATTTTTTTAGACATCAGCCATAACTGCGAGATTTAATATTTACCCGGCCAAAATTATAGTCATTTGTTTTTGGGATATTATGCAGTATTGCGCTACATCCTTTTTGAAGAACGTTTCAGACAGCATTACAATATCCATCATTACACACATTCACACATCTGTCCTGATAAACAACACTGTAATGCTGTTCAAAACATGGGTAGAGAAGGAGGTGGCGCAACACGAAATAATATCACTAAAAAAAATTCACTACAACAATAACCGTATTAAGTTTCTAAACCCGAAAAGCTGATAACATCTTGTCTTTCCTTTCCTTCTCCGTGTACGTTTTAAATTCACAATAGTTACTTAACAAATAACATTCAATAATCAAGATCTATAAAATCTTACTCGAATAGCTACGCATAATTTCCAACAAATCACGGTGAAATCTATCCAAGCAGGTTGTTCGATATGTTTCCATTTGAAATTCCATAGTAAAGCACCCACGGGAAAGCCCCCAAAGCTCCAAAGCTCCCAAGCACCCGGCCTGCGCAAGGGCGCTGTAAGAGGGCGGGCGGGAGGGGGAGGGCGGCGGAGGTAAACAAGGCGAGCCGGCTGTCAGTGCGCTAGGGGCACGTGGCTCGGGCGCGCGCCCCGCGCCTAGCGCCAACCGCTAGGGCGGACGCTTTCAAAATGTTACGTCGGATCTTCCGTAAGCGCGGGAGATCTCATCGAACTGATTTTACAAACAACACCGGTGTATACAAATAGAAAACGGAAACTTTCATATTAAGTAATTGATTGAGACTAAATGTGCATTGATAAAATCATTCAACCTCACTTTTAACGATCCGAAAATTTGTTATTTTGTGATGAAACGTTATGTAGATATACACAATGTTTTAGTGTTTCAAATAAAATGTTTACATCTGCCCATCCAAATTTACGGCTGTGCCGAAACCGGTTGGCATGCTGTTACAGTTTTAAGTGATGTACATAAAGTTCGTATTTCATTTAGTCACTATTTATTTATGTAAGTAAAATAACTTTGTTTTATGAACTAAATTAATTTATACTTTAATCGTAATCGGTTAACTTGATCGATTTAGGTGTGAGTTTCGAGTTTGTTATTGAAACCTTCATCGTAAATTTGTTCTTATTTCCGATGTTAGACAGACATTTTGAAAGCGTTCGCTCTACGCATAGCTCCGAGTAGTTTTCGCCAAGGCCAACAATTTGAATTAAAAAAATCCATCTAATTTGCTCATCGACCACCTGAGCAAATAAAAACAAGAACAATTAAAATCTTTAAAGACAACTTTAAAGAATATCAACTTTACTACATATCAAGTAAATAAAGAAACGGTATCTAGATATAATTGCTACATATTTTTATCTTAAATAATATTGATGTTGGATGGTAGTTATTTATTAAGATTGAAGTTTATTATGTTTAACGTCAGTTCGTGATACTGGATAGACTAAGCGGTAAGTCAATATTGTTTTATCAGTATTTTATTAGTTAACTTGATATTGTTGTGTGGAAAATTTTCATTTACATATATTTTAATCGTTATATTATGTGTATTGTGTTGTGATAATTTGTACTAATAGAACTATGATACTATTTCAGAGTGTTAAGTAAATACTGCAAGAATATATATTATCAACTTCACATGTTTTAAATACTTTCAAATACATTATTAAACACTAGCGCTACCGTGAATATCATGAGATAGTACATTTGTAGGATTTAAGAAGCTCAAAGTATTTATAAAAAAAATATTTACCCCCAAGATCATTGCCCTTCAAAACAATATATTTACCCTTCGAATGTTAGTCAACTTGAAAATTTACGACATCTCTCAAACATTTAAACAAAAGAAATACAAAATTTTAATAAAAAAATATTAATTTATAAAACAATTTTGTCACCAATCTATTTTATCGCTTGTCTGATATGATTTATAATTATCAGTTTCCAATTTTGAAAATTGAATAGATCATTGATTTTGAATAATTTTGCGCATTTCTCAGGAATATTTCAGGCACCCACAACTGAAATTAGTATGTTTGGTACTAATTTCGATTGTCGGTCGTTTTTTTTACTATGATAAACTGTTCAAACCGTGTCTCTAAAGCATTATTTCTTTATAGTAAATATTTATTAATTATTTGTAATATGTTTAGTGTGGGTTTCAATGAAAATGTGGAAAGTTTAATCAATTCGAAAATAACGGCACTGGATGAAAAACTTTTGGATGGAAAAAAATAATAACAATTTGTATTAACTATCAGAATTCTTTGAATAAACAATGTACGTCTTATGGTATTTAGAACTTCGTTTTTTTTCTATTGTTAGCGCAGATTTTCTAGAGCATCGACAATAAATGGTCTTTTCGGATTCATAATTTTCTTCGTTTCGTACGTTGAAAAGAATTACTAACCTTATATATCATAATAATTCATTGAACGTCTAAGTAAATAATGAATTCAAATGTAATTAGAAAAAAAAATATTAAAAAAGAAAAGTTCAATTAAAATAAATATTTCAGTTGTACAAGACCTATTCAATTATAAACAATATTTTTTTTTTTTTTTTTTAAAAGAAAGACAAACATTCCCAGGTTACGAATAACCCAACAATGTTTGAAAATCTCCTACTACCACCACAGAAAGCCGAAAATGTTGCTTGTGTTGTGATGAAGGACTTAGCCAGCCGAGGAATCGAACACGCGACGCTCGGGTGAGACCCAAACGCTATGCCCACTCAACCACTGACCGGTCAATATTTTATGTATGTATGTAACATATTGGTTTTAGTTTAAAATGTGGAAATAAATAACAATAAATTCAGTGGAAACCAATTATTGGTTGTATTTCACATTACTTATATCGCTATATATTACACGTTGGTTTTTCAAATAAAACGAAATAAAATAAAATCAGGATTAACACAATTTGTCCACGGAAACGGGACAGCCTCAAAGAGAATTTTTAACTTTTATTTTTTTATATAAAATCCTCCGCCACTCATCTAAACTACGGTTCAGCTCATTTTGGTGTAGAGATGATCAGCTTTACAAATATATGTAATCAAATGACTACAGTTCATAATACATACATAGATGGATTATATCAAATATAATATATTCCTATTTCTTGGTTCAAGTCATGGTTTAAGTCTTAGGATGTTTTTTCTATTTGGAATTTTCCACATGATAAATACATAGAACTTTCGGTTCATTTTTAAACTACGTATATGGTTTATCATATATAACGAAAATCAAATATACTCGCAGACAAAACTCGACGACCAGATTTTTTGTTTGAAGATTTAGATAAGTTTTCGGGTTTTTTTATGTCAGGGAGATAGTCAAATAAATTAGCATTAGAAGGAAAAGAGGTTATATGAAGTTTTACTCTTTAAGTTACTAAAACAAAAAAAAACTTTTTAAATGAAATTCATGTTAAATATCAACAATACCTAACACTTTTTATTAATAATTTCTTTCCACTAGATAGATTGAAAAACAATTGATAATTCGCAAACAAAAATGTAAAAACGTGTGCTTTTAAATTCCTTTTTATTTAGGTATTTTTACTTGTAAATAAATATTATTTAATTAATTAAAAAACATTTTCTGGTTTTCAATATATTTTTAAATAATTCGCATAGTATTCATATTAATATCACAAAAATAATTTGTTCAATTTTTAATTTGCTATCGAAATAATACCAAAGAAAATGATTTCTTTTGACTTATTCCTATTTTAATTGCCCCATTTTATTTTCATTACCAAAAATAACTTAATTTTTGTACCTTTTACTTTAAGAATTTTTAAGCCGTGAGAAGTATGGCCTCTTTTCCGTTAGAGCGAAATTAGATTACTAAATTTGAAATGTCGCCCTTTTAAATTTGAAATTTCACGTTATTAAGAGAGTCTAATATGGTTATTATAACTTTGATTCCTATTTTTACAAAATGTCTAAGAATGTACGCTATTTTGAAGGGCTAATGTGAACTTCCGTTTTTTCATCGGTACCGAGTGGAATTAGTAATCTGATCTTAGAATTAAACGCCATATTTATTTAAATCACAAAAAGATAAGGAGGTAATGAACATAAATCCACAAATTGCCCGATAATGCTAATACCATAAATATATAAATTGGTTCACTGTAATGTGAAAATGTGTATGATCGTGTATATGTGAATGTGTGTGTGTGTGTGATTGTGTGTGTTTGTGTGTGTGTGTTTGTGTGCGTGTGTGTGTGTGTGTGTGTAAGGGTGGGTATGTGTGTGTGTGTATGTACATGTGTGTTTGTGTATTTGTGTGTAAGGTAAAAGCACCCATCATAATAAAGCTTAGGTACGTAGGCTCACAGCTTTCAGGTAGCAGGCTATATTAAACCAACGGCTTCAGTATTCCATTACGTTGCTACGCCGTAGCGGTGGGCGTTCCCGTAACACGTAGCGCCGCCTACGCTTTCCGCTTCAATTGTTTCCTAGCCCCCGGCCATACTGCCAGGGAAATCCGGGAAGAGTCAGCAAAATTAAATTATTCCGCCATTTTGTTTTAAATTTGGTTATTCAAAAAGTATTTTCAACTAAATTAAGAAATATTTTTTCGTAAAGAAAGACCGAACTGAAAACTGAGAAATAGTCATTTGCATCAATTACATAAAATAAAATAATTCAATTACGTAAAATAAAAATCATGACGTGGTCCACACTTGCAGGAAAAACGCCAAAAGAAAATAATGAGAGAAGTAAATCAAGCCAAAAAATATGTTATGGAGCAGTTTTATGAGATAAAGACTCAAGTAAATTTTATCACTGCTAAGGAAACCAAAAATTTATGAAACCAATGTAAAATCGATTCCACAACCATTCACAAATGTTAACATATAATTTAAACAAGACAATTAAAATATTATTATTATTTTTTTAATGATAAACTAATTTTTATAAGACAAGGTTTTATGCATAGCATAAAGGATAACAAATAATTATAAGCAATAATTAATCGCCTGAAATATCAATACAAATTGAAAACATCTGCCGAGTAAAAATAAATGCCGCCAACGGGAATTGAACTCGTGCCTTCTGATGTCCGGTCAGGTGCTCTGAAACCACTGAGCTATGTCGGCTTATTTCCAACCCGCCAAATGATTCAATATGTACTAGAACCTCAATCAACAATTACTGCTTATTATATTTTTTCCACCTGTGAACAACCAACTTTATTTTTGTAGGAAAGACTTTGTTAGTGCTAAATTTCTCACTAGATGGCGTCGAGACATATAATATCTTCATTTATTGGTGAAAAATTTTTGATTTTTCAAATATTATTATTTTTTATAGTGATAAACTAATGTTTATAAGTCAAGGTTTTATGCTCCTCGTCAATAATTTTTTATCATACATCTGAAGATAACATTCGGGTTTATTATATTATTTTATTATTACGTAATAACAAAATTAATCAAATATTCTAACCGTAGACTGTACAGAAAGCGTTTGTGTTAGATTTACATAAATTGAATATCGTTTGGGTATTTCATCGATCGGGTTGAAACAAAGGCTGTCCTCGGTCTGAAATTGAGGACGGAATTCAATCTGAACAAGCTGCCAGCTGATGATTTATATACGTCTAAATAATGGCTGTGATTTACAGTAGATCGGTTTTTGTAATTTTGCAAGAACTCAAAATTTATTTTGTTTTTGGAAGTATGGAGATATTTATTTTAGTTCTTAACACAGAGCTAAATTAATCAGTATGATTTAACGATAACAGTAAATTTTTTAGTCAGGTTCAATCAAGATTTTTTTAACATTTATTGGATAGCAAAAACCTCTGTCATAGGTTTATAACAGACATTGGGCTATGTTTGGTGATTTGGCAGGGGTACACGCGTTCATCTGATGAGGTGTTTTCAGGATGCGCTTGTCCTTCAGCTGCGTGGCGTGTCGGATCTGGTTGGTTTGCTTGTGAGACTGGTTTTGAGAGATCCTTTTACCTCTTCAACTAGTCTTTTTTGACCCTTGGCTTTTCGCCGCATGGATGATCATTCGACCGTCACTCCTGGACACACTAATCCCTAGATTCCTACACACCCCTTATACCTTTTCCGTCGCAAAACTTCCTTTCCTTGCTTTCTTTAAAAATACTGTTCACACAGCATCCCCAAAGATGACATAAACCTGGAGGGAAATTATTTTCCTCAGGGCCTCCCGTGTCCCCACACGCAAACTGCAAAAAAAACTTTATTCTATGCATCTATGCAAAAAAAAAATTTATTCTATGCATCAAAAACCTCCTCGTCATACATATACACATTAGTTTATTATCAAATACAATATTTTTTTCCCTCAATTTTAAATCAGTGTCGGAAATACAATAGCCATTTATTATCTGGAATTAAGTTATTAAAATATTTTATCCATAAATAATTTCTGAATCAATTAAATATTTCACTTATTCGTAAAATAGACATAAAACGTATGTCAAGAACTTTCCAGTTGTTCCCACCCGTTCAGCTCTTTTATGATGATTTTTTGAGAGGCAATTGTTGGTATCTTCCACTTGATCACACTTTAGCTCTTGAGAACAATGCCGGTAAGGGAAAGTTGCCATTTTATACTTTATAAGAAGTTAAGAAAATTTAGATGTACCAACGTCACGTTATTATTCGTTGTTATTATGGTTGGGGTAGGAACATTTGTGACATGCAATCATGTTATTTGATTGGGTTCTATGTTTAATGATATTAAATTCCTAAGAGTTGAAATATTTTCTCTATAAAACATAATATTTAAAAAACTGAGTTCGCAAAATTGGATACATTAGATATAAAACCATGTTTTAGTAACTTATTACAGTATCTGTATCTTAGGTAAATACAATGTTTTGACTTTCGTTTAGAATAAAGATAACTCATTTTCGACCATGGAGATAAAACATTTTTATTCTAAATCATCTACATATGAATTTAGAACGAAACAATAAGTTGTTAAAAATGTTTTTTGTTTAGTTTGATTAATGTCATTAATTAATCTCGATAATTTAACATTTTCATGAATGAACTAAATGCAGTTTTTAACACAATTAGTTTTAAACACAACTCATTTTCGACCTTGGAGATACAACATTTTAACCCTAAATCATCTACATATGAAATTAAAAGGAAATCATAAATGGTTAAAATGGTTTGGTTGTTTTTGTTTAGATTGATTAATGTCATTAATTAATCACGATAACTTAATATTTTCATAAATTTACTAAATTACTGTTTTTAAATAAAAAACCTTTGATTCTACGTTATAGTTCGTAATTTCTGACTATTTTTTAAATTGCGGGTTGTTTACAAAATTAAAAAAAAATCATTAAATTTTTATGGTTAAAATCCGAATTCTATTATTATTTCAACACGGGACAGTTTTTTCATAGTACTTGGATTGTAACATTATAATAAATGCCATATAATTAGATTTTTTAGAAGAAATCACCCTCTCAATTATCAATAGAAGATTATCAATGTTCCCTCATCTCAGTCAATGAAATTAATGATCTTGGCAATACGTTCAATTCATTCAACATCAACACAATAACAAAGCATTGAAAATGCTTGGCTTCACTCTCCGTAATGTCCGAGACTAAGTTGAATATAATTCTTCTTTCTGAATTTTAAAATCCATTCCGATTCCATTGAAGAAAAGTCAGCATAAATTTTTAAGATACATAAACCATAAACTCGTTTTATCAATTGAAACTATAAATTACAACCACTTGATCAAAGAATTAAACCTATTAAAACTCTCAGATAGAAGACTTTTTTTCCGACTTAATTTTTATATTTATAATTATTAATAGTATTATAGACAACCCTGATTTATAGAGTCTAATCGCCTTCAACATACCAAATAGAACTACTCGATAGGAAATTATTTTTAATTCTACAATAATATCAGACTGAGACATTTACCTACTCGACCGTGCTATGGGAGGTGGTCACATGATCACACAGCATAAAAAAATACCAGAAAGCTTGTATTAAAGTACTGAATTTAAATATTATATTTATTTAGTTCGGAATATACATATTATAGATTTGTAAAATATTTTGGTGGTCCAACAAAGTGTTCCCGTATTAGGATAGTCAAATTACATTAAAATGCTACATCATTTGTTGAACTTATCTAACATAATAAATAAAAACGAAAATTTTAAAAATAATAAAGTTATTAGTACTTCAAATTTAATACTTTAGCAAAAGTAGATGTTGCATCATTAAGGTAAATATATTAGAGATGAAACTGAAGTGGTAATTATATTCAAGGGTAGAATTAGCACGAGTTTAAGGGGAGATTAGTTGTAACGCTGGATTTTCCCGGTTTAAGTACTCGTAAACATTTGCGAGTACTCATATTTTGAGTAAAGTGAACATAGTTTTTACGAACAATATTTTTCCAAACAGTCCAAGAATATTAAAGTATAATAAAAATTACCTATAAACCACCTTAATGTGAAATTTCTACTACATATTATATTAAAAAAGTTATGGGAACAATTTTTGTTTTTTGAGTGATGTACTGTAGCGGTAGCTTCTAGAAGGTGTTGGAACCTTGATACATGTAACCCACATCGCATTAGAACCTACTAGTGAAACAACGAATGTACGGCGCATCTACCTCCTTGCTACTGCTGGCAAAATCGCGAACGCCTTTGTTATATATAAAGCCGCACCGTTGAGGTACCTATGTTAGTCAGTCAGTAATTAGCAGCTACAGAGTCTTACCTAGTACGAGCGCCCGCCGCTAGCTGAATCGGGCGGCCACTTCGGCTGGTCCCCCACGCCGCGTTCTGCTTTACGTCACTGTGCCGCTTCGGCTCTCTCTTACTTCACACTGGGGTACCAGGAAGACTCAACGTCTTTCCCAGTACTGAACACCATCTGCAAGTTCAGTCTCCACCAACACTTAATCTTTTCGACCACTCTACCACCGTTAATCTCCGCTTACATCTCGTGTCGATCTTCGACCTGGGGAATTCACCGCTGACTACATCAACCGACGAGGTGTCTATCTTCGGGCTGGGGATTTCACCGTCGACTACATCCACCAACTGCGTGAGCATCGGTCTGGAGTCATCTCGCAACTACATTGACTCAATAAACGCTGTGACCTCACAACCTCTTTCATTCGTCTCATAACCACATACCCAAAGTACCGGAATTTAGAATCTAGAATTCAGCTTTTACGTGAGGAGTTGGTAGTAAGGCAGTGCAAAGGCGAAGGCTGATGATCACAGGGAAATGTTTTAAACATCAAAGTCATCAGTTTATAAGCCCGTCGCAATGCAAAACTGTGTATTAAAAAATGGATTTAATGAGGGTTCGTGTATTTTAAGATTTTTGGTACTTATACATAACAAAACTACGTGGGTTTCGGAAATACAAAATTTGAAATGTTACGACAAATAATTAGTGAAAATTTTTCTTTGATTTTAAGGTAGTCGACAAAAATTAAATAAACAAATGAAAATATTGATTAAATTAATAATATTACAAAAATTTTCATTATTACACTTAGATGAATTTAATTAATTTCCTACAAATTCAGTCTTCGTTTATTCTTCAACTGGTTCAGCCCTTACAGTTTTGGTTTACAACGATAAAACGTCACAGTATATCAGTGTAAGCTTAAAGTCGTATTTTAGGCAAAGGGGAGATTGCAAATAAATCTCCGGGTAGAGTTGAGCGAGTATATATAAATTAATTTAGAGTTTCAGGTCCCTCAGTTATACTGTGTTTCTGGGAAGGAAAGGGGAGTACTTTTACAGAAGGTGAACCTATTTTTACTCCTGACAAAAAAAAAATTTGAAGGAATATACGAAAAGAATAGATGTGTTTATTTTTTTTCCTCTCATCGTAATATTTAACAACAAGTTTGATTATTTAAATAAAAAATGGTGTTTCATTAAAAAGTTCTGCCATATAATTATTATTAGAAATAGTCCCGAGGTCGGGGGTTAAAATTCCGGCGTTGCGCAGGTCAATTTCATTTGATTAATATGTGTTATTTCACGATTAAATCATTTCAAATTATAAAAGGTAGATTCGCGTAACGTTCCAGAGTAGAAGATACTCTCAGTATCGCCCTGGTGTAAGACGACCATTCAATATTGATATGTTGCTTAAAATGGCTTTAGCGGTGTTTGGTGACCAGATCTGAACAGCCTGGTACTTCCCCAACTTCTTATTCCCCTTTGCCATCTCCTTCTCGTTCCAACTACCTTCAAACTCATAAAATACCCCTATTGGTGGTACCATAGTCTCACTGTTTTCATATGTTTGGGAGCAGTACTCTTGTGCTGTGACTGATGTTTCTCTTCATTAACAATACCTACACAAACATATATTATCTCTTTAGAAGGGGCTACCATGCCAAGCGCCCTCGAGGTGATTTTAGAAGAAGCCAACCATTACTATTCAAGGCGAAACAGACATCACGCGCAAATTTAGCAAATCCTCTATTTATAATTAATCTTTTTTTTATTTCTTGAAAAAAAAAATATTAAAAATAAAACAAATTAAAAACTTCAAATGGTATGTAGCCGTTCAGACCCCTGGCGTAGTGGCCGTTTTATTTCTAAAATATGCTGTCAGAATGACGAAGAATGTTTGTGTATTTTAGACTCTCAATAAAATTAATGGGATATTTTTGAACCTATCCGATAACTAAACAAAAATTGTTTTAGAAATCTGATTAAACATACTTTCAAATTGTATCATAAAAAATAAGCATATCACATATTATTTTTGAAATATTCAAAATTTGAAAACAAAAATGAAAGTCTTACCTTACGTTTTTCGTATAAACACTGAACTTAACTGATAACGAAAAAATTACATTTTTTAGGCTGGCCGCATACATACGTTTTCCGTATTCGGAATTCCGTGAGACTAGCGCAAACTCTTCATTCGGAATGTATAAACGTCAGTACCAGTGTTGCCTGAAAAAATCTAACTAAGCTACTTCAAAAACATCAATTTTAAACATGTCCCGAAATTCTCTAGCCACTCCCCCCCCCATGATTTTTATTTTTCTGGGGACAAATTTTATTTTTTTGAAATTCTCTAGCCACCCCCCCCCCACGAAATTTTTATTTTCACGTAAAAACATCAATTTTAAACATGTCCCACCTAACAGCAAATTCGGCTACTTTACGCTACCTTATGTATGAGAAACGGCGATATTAGGTCAAGATCCGTTGGCAACACTGTATTACGAACGGAAATTTCCGTAAGTTTGCGTCGGCACAAACAAACTGTATGCAATAGCTGCGTTCCACATGGCGTCATTAGGTTTTTTCCATTCGTTTTCTCCGAACGCGCCGGCTCGCATTCGGAACGTGCGTAAGGAATTTGTTCCGTTCGGAACTAAAACGAACGTGTGCGGCAGTTAATGTATTTTCTACTGATTCCGTGCATTCGGATCTCCGAATACGGAAAACGAATTCGGAAATCGAATACGAAAAACGTATGTATGCGGCCAGCCTTAAGTGTATAAAGTATAACCCGAGGAGTTAAACAAAATTTTAAAACAAATTTTAATTTTTTCAAATTTACTTTAAGTTTCTTATCTTATAAGATAAATGAGTGTAAGATATCGAAAAGCAATTTATTTACTTTATTAAATAAAATACGGTTATAAAGCTGTCAAAAATATAAAAAAAAAGAATTAATTATAATCTATTTGAAAATTTCTAATTACGTTCCATTAAGTTGAGAGGGCTTATTTCAAATTAGCTTTCATTAGATAAATTCAATATACTTAAATCTTGTTCCGCCTAATGAACAGGAGTTTCATAAGCGGCTCGGCCACGTGGCTCCTAATGAAAAGCCTCTTTCATATTCGTTATGACTTGTGCTACCGACTGATAGACAGCTAATCTCTTATATCTCGCTTTGAATTCAAAAGTACTTCGGTACCATCCTTTCTAATCTACGTATACTTCAAGCAGTATTGGTACAAGTACATTTTCTACAGACCTTTCAGTGGTTACCGTTTATCTGTATTATAAGTTTATTCATTTCAATCTCAGTTCTAACGTTTAAAACCAAGAAAAGGTTTATTTATTTTATTTTATTTATTTAAGTAATTAATACATTACAAAATATGAACAGTAATATTCATAGTAAATTAATCACAATGTGTTTAATAAACTTATTTGGGGAAAGACAACATTGTACATTTAAAGGGAAATTATTTTACATGAGAATACGAATTTAAAAGGGAGTTCAATGAAGACTTTACATGGCTTTTAAAACAGACTTGAGACAGACTTAACATAGTTAATTGAAAAAACTTAAATTTGATTGTTGTAGATTGTTTATCGTCTCACTAACAGTTTAAATACTTATTTTAAGAGCTCCGGAGATCAATATCAATAATTGTCAATAGTTACGTCAATTTACGTCATTAACGCGGTTAACAATTGCTAACTGACCGTTTACTGAAGAAACTGAAGCGACGAACAATAATTGATAATTGATCGCGTGGAAGAAATTGACAAGTGCTATTGACGCAGAGGAATGAAGATTTCGCTGTGCGATTGATAATCGTTCATTCAATAATAATTCTATTGAGCCCTTTGGAATTCAGTTTAATCGCGGAACAAGATTTTGTGGTTTTACTTATAATTGCATTATATTGCGATTGTCCATAGTTATGGAAAGTAAAATTAAAAGGAAATTCAAATTCAAAATTTTCACTGTATTCGAATACTTAAAGTACCATCAATTTCCGAAGACGACGACAAAGCTCTAGAGCAAAAATACTGATGGATAGATTGACTAGATGGATAGATTGAATGCATAATTGTCAATTACGTAAAAATATTGGAAAATGATATTGATCATCTCGGACCCATTTACACGAGAGAACGGGCTTATAAATGTTAAGTTTTATCTAAATCACCACTTTAGGATTAAAAAATATGGTTTGCTTTAACTTTGTTTAACTACCACACGATAAGATGATTTAAACGCAGACATTTTGTTGTATGTAAAGCTAAAAATTATTTTTTAAATTAATAAATATTTTGGTTAAGAGTGTATGTCCCTTTATATACTTAAGCTACTCGTACTTGTTAAACAGCCGCAGGTATCGGTCGCTTTCACGAATACAAGTTATTAGCTCTTGGAAGTTCTGTAACCTGGCAACGGTCTGGGGTCCCCTCCCCCTTCACCACCTCACCCCTTCCGCACCTCCCGCCCTTCAACCCTCCCTGGGATATTAATTCCCCGAATGTGAAGTCAATTGAAACTAATGTAGTGTGCGGGGATGAATGCTTGTTGTGTCTAGGTATAGACCGACTGTCACCTGGAGATTTCGGTGTGGGGGTTGCTTCAGACCTGATGACTGTTTAATGGGTTGCAAGGGTCCGCTTTTATATAAGTGGTTCTGTGTATAGTAGCAATTCATAGGTAGATGTAAGGTGACATAAAAATTATAACTATATGTATATAAATTAATGTTTCTTTGATTGCCCCTATAGACTACTGGAACGATTTCGCTAAAAATGTCGATGTTTGTTCTTATTCGTGCCAGAAGTGTTAGTTTAAATCGAAAGTGGCCAATCCGGAGCCCGCTCGATGTCTATTTGTGGCCCGCAGAGCATGTGAACTTTTTTTTTTCAGTTTTTCCGGGAATACGGGAAATCCGGGAATACGTTAGTTTGTATTTCATGAAATAGGAAATTACCCTTCCAGAGTCATTATGTGGCGAAAATCCATTGCATGAAAGCTAAGTTGAAGAATACCTTTTACTAACTTTTTAGACAAGTACAAAAATTAATTTTTTTATACGTTATTATTTCTCCACCCTTAAAATGTCTGTATCTGCGTAAAACCAGCTCGGTTTAATTTTTTTTATTAGAAAAATCATCAATGTTGGTGTAGGACTTGTAGGACTCTGTTCCATTGGCACATGACTAGGAAAAGCTGTTCTGGTTCTGTTCTGTTCCGGTAATGATTTCTCAATCCGGCCGCTCACTTCCCATTACGGCCTAAGATGGCGAATCTATGTATTCATCATTTCTCGAGCATCCGAATTCGTTATAATATCCTTTTCAAATTGAAAGTTAAAATTTTCCCTATATCTTTTTATAATAATGACAGCGGCAATGGCAAAACTCGCGATGTTCGTGGTAAGGAAAATTGGCTAAGAATTTTTCACTCCATTATAAATATGGTATTCAGCAGCTTCGTAAGCAGCCTAATAGATAATTGAGTCATTCAAGATGTGCCATAAACCAGTAGAAGTATGAAACCGCACGCATCAAGTTTTTTTATTGTCTTTTCGCCTTAACTGCTTCATCAAGTCCATTTCATGTAGTATCATTTTCTTTTCACTAAATTGTTACTACATTTAAACTATTGTTACCTCGTGTACTATTATCCTCCTTAGGGTAGAGAGTAGGTAGTACCCAAAGTTACTATTCTCCTTATATTAGCTTAAATACTTGACAAATAATTTTAGTATTTTACGTATTCCTGCGCAAATACATAAGTAACCATTAATAATTGACTGAATAATTGAGATTTCTATAGTTTAAAAGCCCATAAGACAGAAAAATGCATGGGGTCTTCGGAAGACCCACTTGGTTACAGACGTTTTGTTTGGCATCTTGGTCTATCAAGAGTTCAGACTCTCGATGCGGTGTTTTTAATTATGACGGCAGAATAAAATTTTATCTAAAATATGCTAATACCTCAGCAGTACTCTGCACAGGTATTGCTGGTGGAAGTATTCACAAAACATTATTACTTATTACACTCTACTATTAGGAACGTATCATCTATGTCAGCCATAACATCTGCAAACTGTATGTTCAAGTGGAAAAATAAATAAATTAATAAAATAAATAGATGTCGCCAACATTGTTCACGTATACTACTACAAACTTGTTTGGCCATCATAAAACGCATAACTTTCCAAAACACCCAAATAACCTAAACACACCAAACGCATATCTTTCTTAGCTCTGCCGCTTTAATAGTCCGTTCAGTTTGGTCATAGTTCGTCGACATTTGGTAGGCTTCCACGCCATATCTCCCATTTTTATTTTATTTTCTACGAGTGCACAAGAATCCTATATGTATTTTTCTACTACACTCCTACTATTTATGTTGTTCTGAGTGGTGACCGGATAAATCATCACAATGATAATTCATCACATCTTTAAAAAGTTATATAAAGTCATGGAAAATGATGAAACAAAAAAAATATTCACTGGGTTAAGTATGTTAGGTTAGGTTAAAAAAAATAAATTTCATCGTATAATGACTTTATATCACTTTTTAAAAGTGTGATGAATTGTCACCGTGTTGAGTTATCATGGAACCGTCCTGAGTATATTTGGCCTTGTGTAGATATTCGCATGTGAAAAAGATTATTCCACACCAGTGAACTGCACCGATGGAACATGAACCAACAAGAATGTTAGATTGATCCTCAAAGTCTACTTTGACTTTGAGGATCAATCTAATCGGTCGCATAATGAGAAAAACACATATTACCTGAACATGTAATCTCACTGTTTATGTTTAGATCAATTCCATACGACTGCACTACGGGAAGAATAGCAATTATAATAGCAATATGTCTTTAATTTGCTTTCATTGAATAGAGACAAGTCTTTGGATCTCCGATACTTCTAGAGTGACAGGTACAAAATGATGACAAATCATTTATGTAGTTTTTCACTGGCTTCAATAAATCTTACGCTATTTTTTGTATTTCATTTCGAACTAACTATTTACTGACATATGTATATCCTTTCTTCTGAATTTGTAATAACTTTTTTTTTAAAGAAATACAAACATTTGTGGGTTACGAAAAACCTGAAAATATATGATAATCTTCTCTAATTTTAATATTAAACCTTACACATCATTCCCACTTCTGGAGTATATATTTAAGATATTTTTTTTTAATATACTTTGAAATTAATACAGTTTCTCAGGAATAAAAATAATTTTTTCATTGTGGTTCTTTTTACAAAGGAGGAAAGAATGGATTTAAAGTGGATTCAAAAGCGTTTGAACTGCATTATTTACCATGAGCCATTTTATATTACAGTGTTCACAGTCAAATCGCTCCCAACGGAAGAAGGGTGAACAAGATATGCAAAAAAAAACACAGTTCACCTTTTGCTCTCAAATATTATAGTGGAAGATGATATTTAACTTACCAACGTGGATACGTAGCTACTTATAATCTAGTCTCCTTCAACGGAAGCAATCTTCCGAACAGGCCTTCCATTGTTATGCTTGGTGTAACTATAAGTGACCAGCTCAGGTACGGGGGCTCCATCGAAGCCATAGTAAAGTTGGCCTCTCAGAAGCTGGGCGTACTGTACAGGGCCCGCAGATACTTTAATAGTACCCAACTGCTGACCCTGTACAAATCGCAAGTGCGCCCTACTGTCGAATTTGGCAGCCATCTCTGGTCCGGAGCCCCAAAATACCTGAAAAAAACCCTTGACTCTGTGCAGAAACGGGCGGTCCGTTTGATAGATTCGCCAATCTTAACGAACGGACTGAAATCTTTAGAGCACAAGCGTCAGGTAGGGATACTGTCCTTGTTCTATCGGTATTACAATGGAAGATGCTCTGAGGAACTAGCGTCATTGATCCCTTCGGCAACGGTGCGTAGTCGGGATACACGCCAAACGTATAATATAAAAAAAACTTGTAATAAATATAGACTGCCAACTACCTACTGGCCACTGCTGAACAAGGTATTCAATTTTCGGAATATCGACAAATGATAGCTACGAAAATAAATTACCACTGTCAAATACCGAATAATATCTATTAACTCCTACTTCTGATATTTTGCATACATTTTGATGGCATGAGTTGTGTGCCTTGGTATTATCTCATATATTTTAATGTATTTTGTGCGAAATATGTTTTTTATTTTACGTTAATTAATAGAAACTGACAAAAATAGGTAACCCACATACGATCTTACTGCCATGTTTTGCTCATATATAAACAAATATCAAAGGGGCTATTAAGCTATTATTGTCTTCGATGGTTCTGAAAGGTAATAGAATACTTTCAATATGTAAAAATTTATTGTGTATTAATATTAACATTACATTTAAATATTTTGAAATACTCAATAATAATTTCAGAACATCAACATTGACGATAATTTTTAACTTCAACATATTACTTATATATTTCATGGTGTAAGTACTCATTTTACGTAATTAATGGCATTTTATTTGCTAGAATTTAACTAATGTATATTACATTTCACCAACTAACCTGTCAATGTTTTTGGCGTCCTGGACACAGAATCTGCTTTTTGGGAGAATTTTACATATTTTAATAAATTTAGAAAACCCAAAACACCGCCACCAAATACTTCACAAATTGAATTTGCTGCCATTGAAAGCAATATCAAAGTCAATGTGTTACAGTAGCGCCTCTAGCGGCCAGCGCAGTTGATATTACCAATATTTGACTGGAGTTTCTTCGCTACTACTTGTTCACATCATTTAATTTAGTTATCTTCGTATCAATTCATCCACCAATAATATCGTAACTATAATCAGTTAAATTAACATTGTGCATACTACAATAAACCACTACTATTAAACTTCGTTGGGTCGTTTCAATTTAATTTAAACTATACACACACCTTTGATCTTAATGATATATGTATTTCGCAAGTATAGGAATGTACAATTCTATCCTCATATACCCATAAACATAAATGGTAATATTCCTATACCTACGAGTACTTTAGTAATTTAGGAAGTGGGCATCTTCTTTAAATAGTATAAAAAAAAGTCGCTATCCGAGTCTGTTTGTTTGTACACTTAGTTCTTCTAAACTACGGTACGGATTTCGATAGGGTTTTCATTACCATTTAGAAAAAAATTCCGAAAGCATGCATAATATATTTATAGAAAGTAGAGAAAAGTTGATGTTTTATAATCATGACATAAAATATATATTTTCGGGTACTACATTGCTAACGCTGGCTTAACCTCATCAGATGTATCAAAATAATGTACTACGGAATTGTATATCTTAAAAAGCCCCACAAAAAAGTTGACAATTATTTACGTTTATCTCCTAAGGATAATCCCCAGGAACGCCGGGTACACGTCAGCTAGTCTTAAATATTTTTAAAAAATCCTGGAGATGATACTTTTCGATAAATATTTTGTTTTATTTATATTTTTGCATTGGAAAAATCCAGATATCTTTTGAATTAGTTAAAATCTTTGCAAAAATGTTTTCAATAAGCATTGAATTATTTAAATTTTTTTATTTAATATTTGAAAAAAATATATTTTTACATAGATAAGTATACAGGATATAAACAAGATATAAAACAATAGAAATTAAAGTAGCCTTTCCTCACCATAAAGAGACAATGCTCTTGTGTTTGGTGAGGGAATTCTAGTTCAATTATGTACATGTTAGTATTAAGGTAAATAAATTATTAAGAAACAACACAAGATTTAAACAATATTACTTCTAGGTGTAAGTAGTGAACGTATTTTGGACTTATAATAGTTTAAGGTAATTTTTTAATTTAAGGTGAAATTCCTGAATATTTTCGATATTTTTTAAATTTAATGGAAGGTTATTAAAATAAATTATGCCTAGATAAAGATAGGTATTTTGAATGAGCTTAGTGTTAAATTTTGGGATTTTAATAGTTTTCTGGTATCTTGCTGATGTATTGAATTGCAAGTTATGAGTATTTCACTGTATTTCTTTGTAAATTTGAAGTATTGAATATTTTTGATACATTTTGTCTACTGTAGGTACTTTAAAAATTGTAAAAAGAATTTCGGTAGAAAATTTTGACGGTTTTTTTCAAGATTACTTTGATTACCAATCTTTGAACTACTTTAAGTGGATTCAAAATTTTATTATATGTTCCTCCCCAACCAATAATACCATATTGTAATATAGATTGAACAATCGCATAGTACACTCTTTTTAGGTTTTCTAGTCTAAGAATATTTCTAAGTCTTATAAATATATAAATACATTTCCTAATCCTTTTGACGAATTCACAAATGTGTGTTTTCCATTTAAAATATTGATCTATATATACACCAAGATATTTATAAATTGTTTTGATTAATCGTATAAAAATCGTATAATAAATCGTATATAATCGTATAATCGATATTGATTATTATAATTAGATTTATTATTATTATTTATGTGTCTTCTTGATTCTAACAGAGCTCTAAAGAAAATTGCATTCCGAGATTAAAAAGAAACTATTTATTTATCACCTTAACAAAATAATAGGTAAGAAAATGTTCGAGAAATGAGGAAATTATATGTTTTTTTTGATACTCAATAAATCTACCAACAAATATGAAATTTATGTGTTTTGTTTTTACTCCCCTTTTAATAAAGATCATGGTAATATTTAGTAAAGCATTATAACTTTGTGAGATAATTAAATAAAAATTTCTCTCACGAACCCCGAATAATAATTTTCTGTGGGCTCTCGATATGAAGTTTGGTTGAATTTATCGCTGTATGAAAATTTAATTTCACGGACCAGGCTTTCACAAATGGAGGCTTTCCGTCACAGTTCACCCCACTGATTCACAGGGTGAGTCAAATATCCAACTTAATTAGCATTCATTTTTGAAAGCTTCGGGAAAATTTCGTTTTATTGGAATGGCGTCATGTAAAATTCTTTAAGACAAACATGTTATTAAATAATATAAACTCTTTGCCATTGAGAGACATTCTGCCAACTGCCAACGAAATATTTAGAATTCTACTTTGCACAATAGAAAAAAATTATAAGTTAATCCACATCTAATGATTTTAAACAAACTCGTTACGAAATAAATAAGTTTTTTTTCTGCAAAATAAATTTGTGAAGTTAATTTTGTATAGTTAGCAAATAAAGGAATTAAAACAAAACAATGATCAATTTTGGTTAAAAATTATAAAATTCATTGTTACGCGGTAGTTTCTATGAAAATACTTTTAATATTACTATACTATAATACTATACTTATCAAACAACTTATCAAAATGTTAATACTTATCCTTATTTGACTGTCCTAAAACGGGAACCTTCCTAGTTGGGCAGTCAAAACATTTCGTAAATAATGTATATAAATGAATAATCTTTTACTAAATAAAAAATAAATAAATAGCGTTTAATCATGTAGACGTATAGAATCGAAACCGTCAAATTGATCATAAAGTGTTGACATACTTATTGTTTCAATAAATATTGTTTTAATTAATTCATTTCAGATGAATTTTTAGGAACAATGATACTTATTGATTTAAGACATGCGGTATGCTACTTAAAAGGCAAGAATCGAAAGCAATCCATTTTTTATCCGTGTTCCCATAGAGTGAAGAATAACACGAGAAGTGCCTAGTGTGCGTATTTCGTGATTCAATATAAGCAAAATTTGGGCCTATATTTCCATACAAAACTGGGTTTAACCGTGATAACGAAATTCAAATGGTCAGGTCTTAAGTCAGTGGCATATTTTTTTCCATTCAAATTTATATGGAATGCACTTCTTGTTTTCTTTTTTATTGTATGTGTGTAGGTACCACACATAATTCCCAAACGTCAAGAGATACAATGACATCTCCAATAGGGGTACGGGGGTAGTGAAGGAGGTAATTAATTGGGAAAGATGGAAAAGTAATTGTACCAGGCTATTCAGATCTGGTCACTAAACACAGCCAAAACTAATTCAAGCAAAATTTCGATTCTGAATTTTGGTATTTCATAAGGGTGATACTGAAAGCATATACCACTCTCGAACGTGATGAAAAGAAACTTTATATTATTGTCTTGGAATTTATTGTGAAATAATACAAATTTAAAAAGTCATATTATACGGTTTTTGGCAATGTTTAACGTTGCCTTTCAGTATTTTGGTGCTTTAAAATATTTGGCGCTGGTTACCGCGACCGCCTCTATATAAAACCCGGCACGACGACGTCAATGTATTCAGATCACATAGAGCATAAAGCCCGGGCGCACATTCAAATGGTTTTCAGTGATTTCAGAATCTCTGAAACAGTCGAAAGAGCTAGCCCCGCCCGCCCGGCCACAGCGCACCCCCATTGGTCGATATAACTGGAACAGTAGTCTATTCTGTAACGTCATCTACGTATTACAGCGCCGGCGGACCAATGGGAAGGCGGCTGGGACGCGCGGCGTCGGCGTAGAGAGGCTCCGGTGCGGTGAGGAGGGGGGAAGGGAGCGGGTCTACGGCAGAAAGGCTCTACGGCAGACGAGCGAGCCGCCACCGAGAGTACCCTGCAACGTTACTGTAAGTTCTATTTTAACGTTTTCTTACACTTTTCTCACATTTTCACTTAACAAAACCAACAAAATATGAATTCTAAAAACCTTTCACACTACATTTCTTAAAATTTATACAATTTTCATGGACTTTTCATTGATATTTCGTTAAACAAATTCGTGGCCCATATTCTAAGATGTACTTGTGAGCTCATAGGTACCAAATTTGGTTGTGTGTATATGTAAAATTATACCTAACTTAATACATATATAACGATACGAAGCCATTTTGTTTAAAGTATTGATTTTCCAAGTAATATGACCATTGCCTATTGTTTATAATATATTAACCTTCACTATTCGTATGTGTGCCTACAGCAAATATTTAAAACTAAAATAAATTTGTAAATAATTAATTATACTTTTACAAATAAAATTTGATTAAATAATAGCGTATTTACCTTTCATATATCTAAATTATTACAAAATTCTTTATTTGTAAACATAAAATATATTAAATTAAAAAAATGTTATTAGTTTTTTTTCTGGTATCAGTTTTATAAATACAGGCGAAGAAATAATATTTTTTAAACGTAAAAATATGCCCTACTTTGTGGTTGAAAATGAAAACTTTAAAACTCGAGAACGTGATCAGATTCATAAAATATTTTAACCTTGTTCTAAAATAAATTTCTCAGATTCAAAAAATGTGGTTCCGTTCATATATAAAGCGTAGTGAATTGCGCAAAAAAAAAAAAAAATAAGTAACGACATTCAATAAGGTCAAAAGTTATGTTTTATTTTTATTTTTAAAAATGGTGTTTCAATTATTGTTAAGTTTTCCAAATGTGCTTCGAATTTTAACAGGGAAATACTTTGGCGTTTAATACGAAAATTGAATGAAATTTTCTATTTATTTTATTTATACAATTATTAATGCCCGTTATAGGCGCTTTTACACAGGAATAGACAGTAAAAGTGTATAGAATTAAGCATAGTGATAAATTGAAGATTTCCATTGACTCGTCATAATTATTTGCCTTTATGAGTATTCTGGGTAGTGAGGAATACGTATTTTATATAGTTAGTCCCAGAATTTCCATACTGAAATAAATCCCGACTTCTAATATTAAATTATGGATTTCAAAAGCTTATCAATGTAAGTGATAAGCTTTTGAAAGGCAAATGATGCAAATACCAAGGCTGTGATAATCCTGCTGTCTCACAATTTAAGCATATTCGTTGACATTATTTAAAAGAGTTTTGTAGTTCAACAAAAAATTTGTAATACCAGTTTCAAAACTTTTAAAGCGTATTAAGTCATGTTGTATTATTTCAATATCGTTTAATATCCACTGTCAAGTATAGTGCATTATATTTTATGAATTTAAAAATTGTATTTGTCGTTGTAGATGGCGTTATTAGTGCGATGAACCGTAAGTGAGATCAGTGCTTGAAGGATGCCGGGGCTGGGCGCGCTCGGGGCCTTTAAGGACAAGGCGACTGGGGTCTTTCGTCGGTAAGTCCTTTCTTTTTTTAAATTTATTTTTATTTATAGTAGATCAATTTCAATTTCATTTTCATAGCCAGGTAATAACGAATGGCTAATCACGTCATTACAAAGCAATTAAGACAAATATACTACCATTAAGGCCCCATAGTAAGCGTTCAAAAATAGTTTGAAAATAAGATATTTTAATACGAATGTTAGAGGGAGCGCGCTAATATATAAAAAAAACAATAATATTTAAGCGAAAATTGTGAAAATATTTAATAAAACACGACTCGTTTGAAATACAGCAAAAATCTCTCGAAAAATTCTTTAGATGCATTCAAAGATACACTGTGAATTTTTTCATGCCTATATATTGAATAACAGAACTCACTTTGAGATTTTTTTCTATGGAGGGAATTTCATATAGTTAAGTTTCGTCATAACAAATGTATAAATATTATCTTCAAAAATTACTTTTTTTTTATTTGGAACTTAAAAAATTAAAGAGATGCACATTTGATTTTTCCGAATTCATAAACATCATACAAATAAAAATAGGGTAGGGATAAATAAAATCTTAAAAACAAGTCTCAATGTGGCAAAAGTGGTCCTGAACTAAGCATCTATTACAATAATACAAACTAAAATACTCGCAGAACTTCTTAATGATATCATAAAAAGTTCAACAAATTAAACACAAAAACAATACATTATGTCCTATTTCTAGAAGTTCTAAGCATCGTCTAAGTATAATAAATATATTCATGAAACAAATTAGTCTTGTATGGTATGTTATATGAGTATCCCAAAACCCCAATTAGGTAATTGCAAACTGAACATGCTTGCGTTGACCTAGGAATCTGTTTGAAAGAAAAAAAACTTAATGATGTCAAAACTCATCGTTCGTAGCTTTTCTGTGTCGCACCTAAAATGTCTGTGATTAAAATGTTCCAAATGTTGCCCTCCGTTATTTTTAGGAGTCTACGCATTTTACTGTTATTCAAAAGTTTTGTGTTATATTCCTGTCACAGTGCTGAAAAAAGTTGATATTGCTTTTATCAGTTAATATATCAGTGCTACTGTTAAATTGGATACACATCACAGAATTGGCTCTATGGCTATCACTAGAAATATTAATAAAAATAAGTGCGTTTTTATTACCAAAGTTGTTAACTCTTCCATCGAATAGAGCAAAAGGCAATTAATTTGATTGTGTTTGCATAACAACAGTGTACTTATGAGCTTAAATAAAAGTTTCGATAATTAATTGGAAATGCTGTTCCGCCGGTGTCAGCTAATAAAAAAATAGCTTTGATATTCTTATTAACCCCTGTGAGACGAATGAAATTTAGGAAATACCTCAAATCAAAAATAATATTCAAAATTTTAATAGAATTAATAGACACACTTCTAAGTTTTAAATTTTTTTAGTTTGAAATTTTCATTGAAAGTAACGACACATCCAAAACATTAATAACTTTAAGCTTCACACACTGCAACGCACCTCGAGGTAGTCTTACAGTTGTAGTGTTACGTTATTTATCAAAAAATCGACGGTTTTTCGTTTGAATTCTACTTTTAAAAATCGAGCCTCATAAAAAATTTTCAGCCTGTAAATAAAATCAAGGTTTAAATATTCATTCAAGGGAACGCTGTTACGTGAGAGACTGAAGCAAGTTTTGCAAGTGTCCCTGTGACGTAGGCCGTGAACATTAACGCTGAAAATCGTGACCGTTATTTGTAAAATATTGTGCGTGAAACGTCACGGAAAGATATTTAAAAAAAATATATTATTATTCTCTATTTTCTCAATCCCATTCCTTGAAAACGCTAGATCATGTATCAATATCTGTAGGTTGCCATACAATCAATGTTAAATTCTCTTTAAACAAATGTTCAGGTGTGAACACTAAAATTAAATACACATCGCTGTACATATAATACGTACGAGGCGTTATAGTGTAAAACAAAATTAATATATATTTTTTTAAGATTCTTTATTATTCGATAATTGCTGTTAATAAGGCAAAAAAACTATATTAACAAAACAGAAAAAAAAATCGTTGGGATTTTCTGTAAAGATCAAATTTTAGTTTCACTTTGAAAACCGTTGAGATTCGTGTTTATCTTAGTAAAGAGTTTAAAGCAAGATTTGAAAACCTTAAACCCCAAAGTATATGTTCTTTCAGACATTAAATAACGAAACGCCACTAAACTATGTTGCGGTCATTGATGAATTATATTTAGACATGAAGCGAAAAAATAGGTTCCACTTTTTTGCCTCCAACTAGAATTACCGAATCCGCTCTACACGAACGGCTTTTCAAGTTTTAACAGTGGAACACATTTTGACGAGATATAGATACACAATAGCGCCTCTAATTGTATAACTCTATGTTTGTGGCACGAACTTTTTGCTTGTTTCAAACATCTGCAGGCGTAGGCATAGAGGATGCCCCGCTGAAGAACTCGGTTTTGGAAAACGCTCCTTGCTTCATTCACAATCATATATTGTCTGATACACACTCTTCCTTTGTTCTGACACTTGACTTAAGTATTTGATTAACTTGATCGTACCATATCTTCCTCAAGTGTCCTCGACTTCTTATACCATTAACATTCACGTCAATATATGGATGCAAGTTTTTCTGTCTTTTTTTTCTTCTGTTTTTCATATTCTTTGACTATTAATAATATTGTTAAAAAAAAATAATATACGTGATTTATAAATCGGTTTTCTCCGGAATCATAAACAATAAAGTTTCAATAAAGATACGGATGCATACTATTAAAAATCTAGTTATTACGATATGGTAATAACCATTACAGAACTATTATTTGATTTACATAAATTTCATATTCTGTAATACATATTATATTATTTTAAATTTAATTTAAGTTTATCCTGTGGCCTTCGAAACCAAAATGATATTCTGCAATCTCTCAGTTAGCCCTATATTATTTAATATAGCCCAAATTCAATGTTGTAATGCTGTAATTTATTTAACAATATAAATATACTAATCTTGTAAGTTGTATTGCAACCAAAGTTTATTCAAACACATCACTCACGCAGATGCATTGAAAAAATAAAATCACAGAAATTGAAAAAAGTTTATTTTCACTGTAATAAAAAACGCACTATGAATTTCAAATAAATGTACTTAAAGTTTATAGAATATTATATTTGAATGTTCTTGTCCCTTTTTCGCCAGTAAAATAAAATCACAGAAATTGAAAAAAGTTTATTTTCACTGTAATAAAAAACGCACTATGAATTTCAAATAAATGTACTTAAAGTTTATAGAATATTATATTTGAATGTTCTTGTCCCTTTTTCGCCAGTAAAATAAAATCAGAGAAATTGAAAAAAGTTTATTTTCACTGTAATAAAAAACGCACTATGAATTTCAAATAAATGTACTTAAAGTTTATAGAATATTATATTTGAATGTTCTTGTCCCTTTTTCGCCAGTGACAATAAGTAATCGTTAAGCAGGACAAAAGCTGTTTCTTAGTGACTTTTTGCAAGTCATTTGGAAGTGTATACATTCGCACTGATACACATTCCTATGTTTGGAACAATTCGAATTACGTGACCTATCTGTTTTTGTGGAATGTTAGTTGTATGTGCGTACAATTTTCAAATGTTAGTTTTCTGATCTTTGCAAATTTTGTTTGTAATGTCTGTAATGTTTATCTGTATCGGTTCTTAAATTATTTTCTGCTATTTCGACTCTTACAAAATCCTATATGGTACATTTAGTGTCTTCTGATGGTTAAAAATCTTCTTCCAAAAATCTGTTTTAAGCCACATGCATGCTAAATTATATTCGTTAATTTTGTAATCTCAATTAATGAGATTGTAACTGCAAAGAGAAATGTCGATCTAATTTCTATTTTTCCCTCTAGTTTAAATATTACATGCAAACTGGGAAACTTATACCAGGCAATAGAAAAACGAAAGTGAAGAAGTTTTTCATATTTTAATAATCTACCATATATTTTACAAATCTAGATTCATGTACTATTGCGCAAATCCTCACCATTCCCCTCCGCCGCCACTAACAACCGTTGAGAATTGATCCCTCTTTTACTGTTCACTGCGTAGTGCTGATAACAAACAGACATTATCCCGGATTTGTGTCATCATTTCTTCTGGACTGCCTAGCATTTTACCCACCCCACTACCCCTTAAGAGAAAGTCAATCAAAGAATTGTTCAAATAAAGTATTTAAACATGTCATTTTTCTGTTTGTAATTTTTTGTTATTAATCAAAAATACATAGATACATACAAATACATTTTGTTATTTTATAAAGCATCCTACTATACTAGGTTGAGCCTGTTCCGAAATATCTTAAAGAAACCGAGAGCAAAATAGAAAATAAAATAACGAAAAGAAATAAATAAAAATAAATGAAATAAATAAAGTAAAGGTAAGTTTTTAGATTCTCACGGCCAAAAGCATTTTTGTTGTTTGTTTTTGGGGTGTTATGCCGTGTTGCGCTAACTCCTTCTTTAGCCGACGTTTCGGACAGCGTTGCAGTGTCCATCATCAGGGTAGATCCGGTAGATTCGGAAATAAAGTAAAGTTTGTTTTCATATTGTAGAAGTTCTGAGTATCTATCGGCAGTAGATTGCCTTTGTTGACGGCTATCCGTGGGTGAATTTTGTGTTTGATATTTACACTATTTCTTACATTTTTATTTGAAGGAGATTTAATATTATTATTTAGATATTTGCACGAAAAAATGGTCAATGTTGCTGCTTTTCATGTGTTATTTTCTTTATGAAAACTTTTGTTTTATTGTTATTAGAACTCCTCCATTTTCAGTTTTTTGAAAATTATATTATATCATTACATTTATTTTCAAAAAAATATTGGCGATTAAAGTCCTACAAGCAGAACGGTTTCCATCAAGTATAATGCAGGGGGGGTCACTCTGCTGAAACAAACTCATATTGGGGATGTGCACTTTGCGTGAAATTGAGTTACCTCCCTGAAAGCTCTGCACCGAATCCAAATCAGCAAAAATGCCGATAAACGAGAAGAAGATCTCGCAAGGTACATCGAAAATCGATAAAAATTATATTCATAAAATTTTACTTCTAAATTTTAATAAAAAATACGAGTTGATACAATTAGTAGGTGAAATGGTTCAGTGTACATAAACATTATTGAGATAATTATAACAGCCCACTGAGAAGGAAGAATATAATGAAAATAATATTTTTTATTTCGTTGATTGAAACCAGTTTCTGGTGTAGAATCGTACTTTTTGTAGGTCGATATAATAACACGAGATACAAAATACACGAGTTAATTTATATCAAAACATTAAACGTTAAGCTATTAGTTGCAAACTTACTTTTGTAGCTTTATAGACAAATGTATATTTGACCATACGAATGTGTTTTTCAAACATGGGAATTATCAAAACACAAGCCTAATTCTCATGGGTAGAAAATTTGTGGTCACCATGTTAATATGAGGAGGCGCGATTTTAAAAATAACGTTCAACAAACTGTGTTTGCCATATTTGTAAATATATATGAAACTATTTCTATCTATACACGAAGAGAGGTCACTAGAGACGACGTCTTTACCCAGAGGTTTATATTATTTTTTAACAAATGGAAAGAGATGGAACAATAGGCGCAAGGCGGTAGGATGGCCGGTGATTTTGCACAAAAACGGCGCTATACAAGTCATCCAATTATTAATTTTTTTTTTATTACTTCCGATTTTATGTCCGGGTTAAATCTTCCCCATAGGAAAAACTAAACCCTTCCACACACTTTTCCACAAATGATCATCTAGTCAATCAACATTATGCAAGTGCATTATATAAGCAAAATAAATACAAAACAATACAAGAACAATACGTCAACTCACCAGAGATCAAATGGGAAAATAATTCACCGACTCCAGATATTTTCATATCAGAGGGTTCGGCTCGGTAGAACTTCTAACAGGGCCTATAAATCCTACTGATCCCTCAACATAAATATTTAAAAAATCTTTCGTTATCCTACATGTATTCAGAATGACCGACTTTTGCATCTTTATATATAAATTTTTTGATAGATCTAATACGCCTAAATTTTTAATGAGAGAGCTAGGTATAATGCCAGAAGCCGAAATAACGAATGGTAATATTTTTACAGTCTGAGAATGCCAAATTCTTTTTATTTCATTTCCTAAATCTGTGTATTTTCTTATTTTTTCATTATCAGATGTTTGAATATTACAGGAATTTGGAATAGCGACATCAATGATATAAGTTATTTTTTTAAATTTGTTATGTAAAACTAAATTTGGTCTATTATGACTAATCGTTCGGTCTGTAAGTATAGTTTTATCATAATATATTTTATAAAATTCGTTTTCCTAATGAATTTGGTTCGTATTCATAATATGGTACTATATTACGGCAGTCAATCAAGTTATGTTTAATTACCAAATTTTGGTGAATTATTTTTAAAACTTGATTGTGCCTAAATGTATACTCGGACGGTGCTAATATAGAACATCCCGATATAATATGTTCTATAGTTTCCGGAAAAGCCAAACATTTTCTACACAAATCATCAATTTGATTTGTATCTTTGATTTTATGCTTCCTATAATTTTTAGTATTAATGACTCTATCCTGAATGGCAAGCATAAATCCTTCTATTTCTGCGCTCAACTCTCCAATACTCAACCATTTGTTTGACGAAAATTTGTCAACATACGTTTGGTTGAGATAATTTAAGTGTTTTGTGTGTAAAATTTTATTTGACCAGGAATCTAATAATTCCTGGTTGGGATTTATAAAAATGTTGGCATTCTCATCGTATAAATTTAAAGGTGTAATATTTCTATCTGCCTTGCAAATTATTTTGTGCATTTCTGAGCTATGGGCTTTCCTATGGAAAAAAATTCTTAGCATTTCTACCTGATGATACCTCAGCACGGGAGATCCCAGTGAGGATATCATTATATCTATTTGTTACACAAAAAAAAGATAATAAAACACTTATTATTATTATATTATTATTATTATGTTTCAAAGAAGTTATTTTGACTATACCTCTACCTCCTAAATTTCTAGGTAAATTAACTCGTTCTATAGCTGAATTTGGATGATGGAAATTAAACTTTGATAGCGTAGTTCTAATAAATCTTTCTAAGTTATCTAAATCTGTATTAGACCATTTAATTATGCCAAATGAGTATGTTAATAGAGGTATTGCTCAAGTATTTATTGCTTTTACTAATTTTTTAGCAGATAGATTGCATTTTAAAATTTTCCTGATCCTAGTTTGAAATTTAATCATAATATCATTTTTAATACTAGTATGGTCTAATCTATTTGATTGTGGGTATCCTAAATACTTATAAATCTCATCCCTTTTCATACTAGTAATTTGGAAATTTCTAATTATTTACAATTGGAATTTTTTTTAAATATTTTTTTTTCTTAATTATGAAATTAAATACAACAAGAACTTAAAAAAAATATATTATTTTTATTATTTTTTTTTATTGCCGGTAACTCGGTCGTTTATTAACATAAATGGTTATTTACAAATCATGGGTGCTAACCGACTCACTAGACAATATTTGTTCTGAGCCGGGTAGCAGAATCATTACATATATTTTGTAAACAAATCAGGGCTTAGTAAAAAATACAAAATAATCTAGATATAAAATATTACATTCACATATAAAATAATTGAGCAATTTTTAGTGTGAGAGTTCTTATTTAGATGGAGTACCCCATAAAACCTATCATATGTAAAAAGTTTTGTTAATAATAAAAATATGTAAGAAAAATAGCAATTGCATTTAAAACATTAGAAACAGTTTAATAGTCTGTGTATGTGTAAAAAATAGAAGAGAATGAAATAACACGCTCAATTGCTTATCATAAATAATATACCCATAGTAAATACAATGCAATAATGAAAGAAAAATGCAATCAAGAAAAAAGAGAGAGAGAAAAGGAGTATTCAATATATAGGTGACACATTAGAAACCATTTTCAGTGTAATAATTACATTCTTAAAATTATGTTTATTAACACGGACGGTTTGCAATTAACTTGTTAATGGAATTTCTATTTTTTTTTCATTAACCATAAATATATTAAAGTTTTTATATGTATGTATATTTTCTGTTGGTTTGAGTTATATGTTGTGTTTCTTTTAAGAAAATGTTGAATATGACAAGAGATAGAATCAAAATTCTTGTGTTCCGAATATTAGAAGCTTTAAGGCGAATATGTTAGGAAGTATATTTACTCCGAAAGACACTAATGGATTCATAATCTTGGATTATTAGGAATGGAAAAGTATGAATAACGTACAGGGTAAAATAATTTGACGTTCTCCAAAATAATACATATTGTTGGGGACGGAATCGAGGTACCGTCGCACAGCGGATAGAAAAGGATTGGAATTCCGGAATGCCGCCTTACCGTTTTTGTTTTAAAGTTACTTTTTTTTCAGCAATTTTCTTGAGAAATAATGTTTATTTAAAAAACTATACAGAATCAATTCAACAATTTATTTTAAATATTAATAAATTTGTAATTTTGTAACCAGGCAATTTTTGCTAACAGCACGGTTGACGCAAATTTCACACATAAATACACTACCGTGAACAATTTAAACTCGAAATAATTAAATTAGCCACAAATTTTCAATAAAGCTACATTATTCAAGCTTGAATGACCAAATGTTGGAGACAGAATCAAGGTACCGTCGCGCAACAAATAGAAATGGATTTGAATTCCGGAATAACGACTTACCGTTTTTGTTCATCTTCCATTTTTCTTAATTGCGCAGGTTCATATGCAATTCACTTTCACAGCCACAAAAACTCTACCTCTACGGATTTTAATGAAACTCCTTCTTTAGCCAACGTTTCGGACAGCATTGCAGCGTCCATCATCAGGGCAGATGTGTTATTTCAAAAATAACACATCATAACACCCCAAAAACAAATAATAAAAGTAACAATGCGTACCTACAAATATCGATATGAAATATATTAAGTGGGTGCTAAAACTTTCTATTCGGCTTTTTCCGAGTTTATCGAAATCCATATTCCATTTGAAGGAATAAATTATACAGAAAATCGAAAAAAAGCTGTAGGTGGAAGTCTCCCAGTGGCGGACACCTAAGGTTTAAAAAAAAAAAAAAACTACTTCGAGATAAATCACTTTATTTATGAAATAATTATTTCAACTAAGTATAAAATCAAAATAAATGAATAAAAATGCAACTTCTGCATAGAGTATTTTATAAAACTAATTTAAAATTAAGTGATAAAAAATGCAATTCTTGCAAGTGGCACCTACTACCGGACGGACTTAAGTTCGAACCCCCAGCTCCGGATACTTTCAAAACAATCTGCTATGATCAAATATGTAGGCATCTGCACATTCAGGAATGTCTGCACATGCTTAATGTGCCCACCCATTGCAGCTAGAGCACTGTATCCAGTTTTCATTGTGGTCCTTTAAACAAACTACGCAAGTCGTTTTTTTCTGTGTCAGGCTCAGGTATGGGAGTTAATGGTTCCTTTTTCTTTCGCCTAGCCGTGTCCCGTGATCCTGTATTGTTGCGCTCTACCGCACCCCTGTCGCTATCTTTGAATCGCACGCGTTTTAACATGCCGAGATAGTACGAGTGTCCTGCGCTAGGTGCCGTCCGGCGTTACGGGACTTCCCCCTATGGGTTCAAATTGAGATTACCTTGCCAGTTTAAAAATGATCTGCATTAATCTAGACTAGATACAATAATAGGTGTGCGTATATTTCACGATGTAAAAGCTCACAGTTCGTGAGTTTTGGATGCCATATATAAATTCGCTTCGTTTATACCCGTGTAAACAAATTTGAAAGCATCCAAAAATGACATTATTTTTAATGTTCTAAAAAGATAATCAAAATTTAAAAAATAATTTCCCTCCACATAATCCTCTTTCGTAAGTATCAATCTCTTAATCAACCCATTAGCGCTCTCAGAAGGGAGGGTATTGTTTAGAAGCTTAAAGTTCCAAGCTTCCCAAAGTGTACCGAGCTTTCTATCAAACCCGCCGTGCCACCCAGCACCTTGTCTCGAGTAATTATTGTTATGTAACTACTGTGTCATCATTCTTCATCAAGCAAATCAAACGTAATGGCTTTTGTCTCAAACTTATCGGGGATTTGGCAATCAACTAATGGCCTCCCCGAGTTCCGCTTCATTGCAGTCATTAAAACTTTTGTGCAGATTGGAAAAAAAAAACAGTGACTTTCAAAGCTGATTAATTTTATTTGTTATGAATCGACCGAATCAAACAAAAAATGTTTCAATAGAAAAATTTGAAAAAAAATTGTAAATCAGTGAAAATCTTAACTAAGAGGCAAATGTGAAGACTAGGAAAAATACGTTCCCTTATACAGGGGGCCTGAGGGAAATGATTTTCCTGAGTGGAGGGTTTTTTAAGAAGAAGGAGTGAACACGGGTCTTGGAGAGACCCACGTTGTAGAAAAGAGGAAAAGCTAGAGGCCAGGAAACCGTTCCATAGACGAGCTGTTGAATTCAATAATATGTCGTATAATCGATCCGTTCTCATTTGAAAAAATGTCAATCGTGTACAAATACTGAGAGCGTGTTTGTTTTCCGACTATGAAAGGATCAATACGCTAGTTTTTCAGAGCATCTTCCGTTGAAATACCGGCAGAACATTTCCACCTGACGCCTGTGCTCTAAAGATTGCAATCCATTTGTTAAGATAGGAGAATCTATCTAACGAACCGCCCGTTCCAGCGCAGTTAAGGGTTTTTCTAGTATTTTGGGTCTCCAGCTCAGAGGTGGCTGCCAAATTCAAGAGAAGAGCGTACTTTTGACCCTTACAGGGTCAGCAGTGGTGTTTTTGTGTACTATTAAAGTTTCTGCGGACCGTGTTCAGTACGTCCAGCTTCTGAGAAGTTAACTCGACTGCCTTCGATGGCATTTTGTGCTACATAGGGTATTATTAAAATGACGGTTAAATTGTTTTATAGTAATCCAAAATATATATTTCCAACAAAGCCTCACATCCCACAGTTAAATACAAATCAGCAGAATGAGCTCTGAAGACATGAAAATTGCAAGATTTTTTTGTTAGTTTCTTTGAGAAACGAAATCATTGTCTTAATTATGAAGCAGATATCTGTTGTATTTCCCAATAAACATTTTCAAGTCGAGAGTAATGTAAAAATGATATTTTTTCCATTAATAAAGCTTGATTAAAATTATTTATAGATTAGGTATAATACAGTAGTGCCGAAATTCACAAATACACTTTAATGTTTGCCAACCCCTTGCCTCAACAACCTTATTATAAAGTCCGTTTAAATTACAAATCCCCTTAATAGAATTAAGCCCTCCTTTGTAGTTCATATCATTATCATAAAGCGGCTTACTGGGACTGGTTAGGATCCTTTATATCTTAATACGTATGTATAGCGCTCATACATACCTACACATGTCACATAGAAGATATTTTAGTGGGACATTGAACAATAATAAAAATAATTATTAATAACAAAAATAAAATATATATATACATTTAACATACCTCGGAAGCTTTCCGAAGTTCCATGAAATTTCACCGTGTCGTTGAGACTAGAATATTTTAAAGCCTGAATTTTAAGAAAGAAATAAATGATCGTGAGCTTAAAATGATCACTAACATGGTGATATACATAAAAAAACACTTTCATTGTTAAAATGTATGTCTTTTATACGACCTAGAGTAGCGAAGGAATAAAATAAAATCTTAGTTAATATTTTATTTAAGTGTCGTGGTTATTTATAGAGACACCTCGATAATTAACTACTATAGAATAGCTAATTTTCACATAAAAAAATAAAATCGTCTCTTGTTTCGGTCGGTACTAGATATTTTTAGTTTTTTTAAAAAATACTCTGGGTTGATTTCGCATTTTACACCATTGGTTGTTGCCCCACGGAGAAAACTAAACGACATAATATATTGATAATTTATTAAGAATCTGTTCAAATTTAACGAATCAATTGACAGGTTTCTAAAAAAATTAGATGTGTTATCGCGACGTCGGAACACGAGTTCATAAAAAAAATAACCTTCTCATATTTTCGCATTTGACATTATGTAATATCAGAACGAACGCATTTGCATGAACAATGAACACGTGTTCAGATATATTATGAAAATACAAAAAAAAAATATCATTTGGCCTGTAGTTCCGTTTTGAATAGGATTGTAATAAATATACTCATTTTTCTCCGTAGACATGTTTAACTTTTTAAATACGCGCACGTTATGAACAAACAATAAAATTAGAATAATACACAAATAACTTTATTTACATCACTTTGATATATATAACCTCTACATGTTTCATGAACAATGTTCTCCTCATCAGGAGCAAGTATAGACTAAATTCGAAAATTAAATATAGATTACAATTGAACAGTGGAAGAAGTGGGGAGGGGTGAGAGGGGCGGAGTTTGTCAGAATTGGGAATTACAATATTGTAATATTTAATTTTTGACTTTAGTTTATACTTGCTCCTGATGAGGTGAACATTGTTCATGAAACATGTAGAGGTTATATATACTGTTTCGTGAGCAAAGTTATTTGTGTTTTATTCTAATAAATAATGACATCACAAAGTGATAAGCATTCAGAAGAAATTTTCTTCGAAAAATTAAACAATAAAACATTTCACAAATATATTTTTAATTCGATATTAGTCATACAATAATACTACAAAGTGCTTTGAAAACATGTGGTCATTCGCAACGAACATAAACTTCAGGATGTAAATTTTGTTTGATTAATTATCGGTCTTTATTCAGAGAGTAGCCTAGCGAGGGTGGTTTGCATAAATTATACGGTGGACCATTATATTTTGAATGTAATCTGTACCGTTGCTTTATGACATTTTAATTTAATTATAAATAAAGAAAAAATAGTGAGCCGGATCGATGTGTTGATACTGCACTATATATACAGTATCGGAAAGAGAGAGGAAAGACGTACTAAGGAAACGCGAGCGGATATAAAACGATATCGGGGATTTCCCATGAATACAATCGTGTGGAGAAAAAAATGGCACTATGGAGAAAACAGTAAACGGTGATAACTCCAGAAAACATATATCATTGCTTCGCCTCTTTTAAGTTATATCATTCTATAATTATTAATTTTTGCTCATAAAAATCTAAGAAGACGATGAATTGAAAAATGGCATTTCATATTTTCTGAACACCTGTCGAGTCAATTCCTGCCATGATCAAAATGTATCATGTTTATACAGTGTGTCCGGGTGTAAAGTGCGCTTACTTCAGGAGGTGATGTTGGAAGTAAAAAAAGTAAATAACTTTTTTCGAAATTCCAATATTTATTTTCCTATAAAAATTTTTTCCATTTCAATTTTAATTTACCTTAAGACGTTGAAAATTCGAGAAAAGTTATTTGTCTTTTTTTACTTCTAAAATCATGTGAAATCGCTCTCCCTACCCAAAGTTAACGCACTTTACCCGGGTTGGAATAAAAAACATTATTTTCATATTTATCTAGTTTTGCGGCAAACGGCTCAAACTGGTTCGATTATCTTTCTAACGTATGGAAATCTGAGTGCAGATTTAAAGGAATGTTTAATGAAGGAGCCATTTAGCACTTAGGATAATTGTTTTGGCCATTTGAAAATGCCACCCGAAGCCCTGTTGGCTGTCGGCTGGTGGCTGTTAGGCGATTGGCCACGCATTGTCGCCGGCACTTAGAGGGGATGAAGGGTTGTTTTGTTTTACTAATGTACCCACACATAATTGTCACACAAATTGATGAAAATGTTGGCTCGTAAAATTGGGATGATTTAATGGCTAAAGGGCCGTTCTGATACTACTAAAATGCAATTAAAATAATATAGGGCTGGTATGGAAGCTAAAAATTACGTTTAGCAAACGATTGATACGAGAAATAATTTTTTTCTTAGGTGCTAAAATTATTATTATTTTTATTTTTTTTTATTGTGTTTATTTCTTGCTAGAGCAATCTCGATGAGTAACAGAACTCATTTTAGGACAGGAGGAACTTACAATTCATATGTAGGAGGTAGTAGGAACAATTTTACAACGGTATTTTGATATCAAATATAAGTTTCACATTCAATAATTAAAAATTAAAATAATGACACGTTATGTAGAACAAACAACAATAGAAAACAAGTACAGAAAGAAAAAAAAAACATGGATAAGATACAACAAGAAATGACAACACAGTTACATATTTTCATTTTTGAATGTAGTTAAAAAATTTCTTTTAAAGCATTGCTTTGCAATTTTTTATTGTGGTGGATGTGTTTGTACATATCTGGAAGCGAATTATATAGTGTATAGGCAATATAGTTCAGTGATTTTAACCCATATTTTGTAGTGTGTTTTGAGGAATGCGGATTTTATTGTTATTTCGAGTATTGTGGTTGTGGATGTCTTGATTGTAAAGTGGCTTGATGTTGGTGTGAGTTGATTTTTGGGTAATTTGTAGGATGGTGCTTGTGATTTCATATTTAGGAAGGATTGTAATTGGAAGGATACCAGAAACTGAATAGATGTCCCTAACATGAGTGTCCCATGGAAGTTCAAACACATTTCTGAGAGCTCGGTTTTGAGCCACCTGCAGGTCAGCTTTCAATTTCTTTGAGGCAAAACCCCAGATACAGCAGAGATAGGAAAGGTGTGAATGTACCATGGCATAGTATACTGAAGTTAGTAAAGGAATGGGTAGTAACCCTTGAAGCCTATATAGTACACCAGTTATAGGGGTAATTTTCTCTTTTATATGATTTATATGGAGATCCCACGTGAGTTGGGAATCTACGATCAGACCCAAATATTTTGTGTTCATTTTCTTTTCGAGGCAGTTGTCTCCAATTTTAATATCGAGGCTGAAATTTTTCTTGTTACCGAAAAGAATATAATGGGTTTTTTTTACGTTAAGAGTTAGTTTGTTTATTCTCAACCAGTTTGTGAGATGGGAAATATCAGCATTCATCTCCGTTTCAAGCTCCGCTAGGTTCAGTTTATTGTAAAAAAATTACCGTATCGTCAGCATAAAGTTGTATAGTTCCTTTAATACCCCACTTTGTTATGTCATTCACGTAGATTAGGAATAGCAACGGTCCAAGAATTGATCCCTGTGGTACTCCACATGTTATTTTACCTAATTCACTCATTTCTCCTCCAAATTCTACTGCCGAAAAGCGATTTGATAAATAAGATCGGAAAAGCTCCAGAGGTGTACCAACAATACCCAAATGCTTCAGTTTTTCGATCAATACGTTATGATCCACCGTGTCAAACGCCTTCTTTAGATGAATAAATATTGCCGCCGTAAAATCACCGTCATCTATATGTTTCTGCAGATTTGATATAAAATCGAAGGCTGCACATTTAGTGTTAGATCGTCGTCTGAAACCATATTGTTTTGACGTGAGAATTTTGTTGTGTTCGAGATATTTCAATAGTCTTTCTTTAATGACACTTTCAAAAATTTTAGAGATAGCTGGAAGTAAAGAGATTGGACGATAATTTTGCACATTTTTTTTACATTCATCTTTATGTACAGGAATAATTTTCGCAATTTTTAGTTTATCTGGAAATATACCCTTTGATAGAGAGAGATTTATTAAGTAAACGAGGTCATCCACCAGTTCACCCTTGCAGTTTTTGAGAAGGAGAGAGGTTACACCATCGGAACCAGCTGCTGCTTTAGACTTAAGGTTAGATATGATCCGTAAGATTTCCTTTTTATTTGTCCTGATCATGTTAAAAGATTGTTTTGCTTGAGGTTCCGTGTAGATCGTATTTACATCAGTTTTTGAAGATTTTATGACTGATGCTAAACTTTCCCCAACTGAGAGAAAAAATGTGTTAAATGCAGTTGCAATCTCTTTTGGTCCCTTTACTTCTTTGTCATTTATGACTAGAGATTAATAATCCCTTAGTATAACTATAGCTCAATATAATGTGAAGAATGTTATAACTTTTCAGTTATCTAGATACATAGGTACAGAGCTCTAAGTAGAATTTGAGTTTAGATTTCTATATTAACCATAAAAACATGACAAATTTTAAATAGCAGGCCGTCTATTTGTGCCAACATTTTTTATGAAAATTGTACGTATATTAGAATTCACTGCAGTTTCTTGGGGAATTATCGATTTATAGGATGGCTTCATGACAAAGTGCAGGTATTTAGGTTAAAGGCACGCCACAGTAAAAAAATCCAATGTTTACAATGCTACAAAATAACCGGTAAGAGTAAACATACTGATATTTAATTTAATTTTAATATAAATCCCGAATACCAGATTTTGTAATAAAAGTGAAAGGTGTGTGATGAATCTGGTTATCATAATGATGTTGCTAAAATACATTATACAGAATACTACAAACTAGAAGATTTACTGAATGCTGAATAATCAAAGAAAAAATAAATTAATTATATCATACCGTAATAATACACGACGTAACAAAAAATAATTACCTTCCAAATTCGCTTTCTATTTAAAATGACACTCATCTGAGCTCAGCCGTATTGATTCCGCGGTCCATTGACTGCGAGAGCTTATTCTGATAATGAACTCGTAATACGATACATTTCGGAAGAATTAATTAAAACATGAAAGCTTTGAACGTCATACAAGATATTTATGGCGGCTGGCAAAGAGGCTGGCTGCGGTAGTCATTATAAATATCACAGAGGAAATAGTCTGGTCAAAACCCGCCGTAATTAAAACCTTTATGAAACAGGACCCTTTCCCCAGATACTTATTTATAAAAGGACTTGATTAAAAGTTGATTAAATCATATTTTACTAGAACAGAATGTTATTTTATGACGTTCATTCTTGAGAAGCAAAAAATTCACCCTGTTTCATGGAATTAAATAGCAAAGTTTAGTAGAAGTACTAAAATTACTTTAAAAAATAAATAAACAAGCTAATTATAATATTTAATCAAGTTTATTAAGGCACGTATCCCGGTAAGACAAGAGATCCTGGGTTCGATTCCTAATTGTGACCGTTTTATTTTTTTTTGTCTTGTACTGCTTCACAGTTCTTTCAGATTTATTAGTATTATATTCTTCTTCAACTTATTGAAGACAATATTAGCGACCTGGGTTCAATTTCTAGATGCGACTAATTCTTTTTCTTATTTTTCTGTTTCAAATTTTAGTGATAAAATATTACAATTGAGGTTTTACTCATTAAATTGTACCAAGAAATAAATAATTTTTCCAAAATTTTTAACTATTTAGCGGAAATCCGTTTTGGGAAGTCCATCTAATATTTTTAGCGTGAATACTGCACGATTACCCGAAACCAGTGTGACTATTGCATCACGATTGATTATACTGTGAGGCTTTAGCCTTTTAGGTAGTGGAGAGAGAAAAGCGAAGGGGGAAAAGGACTAAAACCATTTCAAGCTACGTTTCGATTCTGAAGGATGGTCTTTCACCAGGGCAATGTGCGTGTATGTATCGCCTTGGAACATGAGATGCAAACTCAAATTTTAACCACATAATTTTCTCATTCTACCGATCTGTCAAATCGCAATATCCTTTCATCATATAGCTTATCAGACGTCTAAACTGATTTAACTGCATGTACACAGAAATTTTAATAGAAAAAAATGAACGCTTTGTTTTTTTATGAAATAATGATTGTGATTAGATTCTCTAAAACTTTTTACAAAGCCGTGAATTTTTTGATTGATGTTTCATTATTATTTCGTGTAATCTGAGAATAACAAAAAACTACAAATTTGTGTTTAACTGCTGGCCTGGCTTTCTCCTCCCGATCGATTCATCTTCTTGGCATGAATTGTGTTTTAATAAGATAGGGGAGAAGTTCCCTCCGCTGACTGAGACTAACTGACAGTATCAAGTTTCCACATAAATTCTAACCATTTTACTAACCTACTTTTACGATTATCGTGAAGATTTTATGAGCTTCCTTACAAAAAAATTCATTCGCAAGACTCAAATTAAATAGGTAATAATTTATTATTAATTATTATGAACTACACGTTAAAAAGTTTGCTTTGTTTTAATGGAACGCATAATATTCGCTCTAAAAACGACCTGCGGTGAAATAAGCTAAAAATTTAAAAAAATTTCCTACTTTTGAAAAATACTTTGAAATATTATTAAATATTTTTAATTTTGTAGTTAACGTACACGGTGGTAAGTACTTGAATTATAATTTCAACCACTAAAAAGCAATATTCTATTCTGTGAACAGTCCTAATTTTAAACCTTTTTTAATCTGTAGCAGTAAACACTCTCTAGCAATAAGCTCTGGCGTCCTTAAAGAGGTTTTTACAAAACTTTAAACTTAATCTACATAATTTATTACAAATATTATTTGAACTACACTACATAATCTATATAATATATGTAACGAAATATTGTTTTAATTACTGCAAAGTGGTTCGATGATAACTCAACACAGTGACAATTCAACACACTTTTAAAAAGTGATATAAGGTCATTAGAAACGATGAAAATTTTTTTTTAACCTAACCTAACCTAATTTAACCTACATAACCCAGTTAATAAAGTTTTTGTTTCACCACTTTCCATGACCTTATATAACTTTTTAAAGATGTGATGAATTATCATTGTGATGATTTATCCGGTTACCCTGCAAAATAAATAAAAAATAATTCATTAATAATATGTCAGATTGTTTATTTTGTACTATCTGTATCAACCCAAATATCACTTGAGACCAGAGATTACGGCTAGTTTATTTGATTATTCAAGACAATATTAGCGATTTCTAAACGAGAATCTGAAACAGAAAAATCAGGAAAGGATACGGTCTTTAAAAGGTACGGAATTGCCTTGCCCAGGGTCCTGGGTTCGAGTCCTAGATATGACCGTATCGTTTTCTGATTTTTCTGTTTCCGATTTTCGTTTAGAAATCGCTAATATTGTCTTCAATAAATAAATATTACAATTTGAGGTTTCACTCAATAAAATTACTCCAAAAAATAAAAAAAAATATTTGATTTTATGCTATCTGTATCAACCCTAATCTCACTTGAGGCCAGAGATTACTTCTAGTTTATTTGATTTTATTTATTTAATTTTCTAGATTCTTATTTTAAATGAAGTTGTGAATCATTGAAATTTACTGAATTAAAATTCAATGTTCTTTCTACAAATAGAATGGCGTCATATGGGTCTCACAATTTTTACCTCATTTGGGTGTTTCAAATGTTATTTGGATATTATATACTTTCAGGGGTTGTATTTTAACCCTAAAAATAAAGGCTAGTAAATCTAAATTAATATATTTTAGTCTGCAAGAAATTATTGTTACAATTTTTTTTTTATTCACAATTTTTTTGATTGTGTATTTCGTAAATGTACGAATTGAGGATGTCGCGACCAAGTAACGAACTAGTTAGTAAAATAATTAAAGAATGTGAAAAAAAATGATTTAAAAATAATAAATATTGATCAAAACGGTGACCGGATAAAACATCATTATGACTATTCAACACACCTTTAAAAAGTGATGAAAAATGATAACAAAAATTATTTTACGTAGGTTAGGTTGATAGATTAGTTTTTTCGTCGCTTTTAATGCTTTACATCACTTATTAAAAGTTTGTTGAATTGTCAATGTTCAATTGTGTTGAGTTATCATGGAACCATTGCTGACCAACATTGCAAAAATATGAATTAAATAATGGATATTTTAAGTTAAAAATGCACAAGAAAAATAGACGATAATGAGACGAAATAAAACATATATAATAAATACAGTAGATTCAGATTCTTCAGTACATTTCCATGCACCGCCAACACTATCGATTAACCGGTTTCTTCATCCATGACTGGAGCGACTCCATTCAGTCTCCCCCGATCTGTGAATTCGGCACAGCCAAATGGGAAGCTGGGGCAGTCAGATAAATCTGTCTGCCGGGCGCCGCAGTGGCGCGACCCGCGGGCTGCGGCCCCGCAAATATTTTTATTGTGCAAACTTATTGTCCGCCCAAACGTCTTTATTCCTCCGCCCAAACTACTTGAGAACTGCGAGGGAGCGGGGAGCGCCAAATGTATTGGTGTTTTGTATTCATAGCTTTTCGGCACGAGCGCTGAATGTAATGCGAACTTTTTTGGCAAGTCTGATTACGAAGAACAAAGAAAATATCATTTAATATTTTGAATCTTCGCCATTAACGAAATTATTAGAGTTGTCTAGAACAACGTTTGATTGAACGAGTATGTTTTATTTTATTTTTATTATTTAGTATTATTATTTATTGGACAATTTGTATAGCGCCGCTTTTGTGAGATATCACCTCAGAGGCGCTTTACAGTTGATGCAGGTATTACAAAAAATATAAATATTACAAAAATAAAGTGATGCTAAGTTAAGTAAAACGAAGTACAGGAACAGGTGACACGAAGATAGAAGATGGAGACTCTGCAGCAAGAATCCTAGGTGGTGAGGAAATTGGTCCAGCTGCTGCAGCGAAAGAGTCAGAACAGTGCCACCACGAGGTTCATCATCCTTCCAGGTATGTGTCTGCTGCTAATAAAGCGCTGACACAATATCCTCTCACAGATACCAGACCTTGGCAGCACAGCTGCGACGTTCGACGAAGATAGAAGATGGATACTCCGCAGCAAGAATCCATAAGCATTTTATGTACGTTATGTGTGTAATATCAATCCTAAGGTTGTGTTACGTATTTGTTGGTTGTAACTATTGATGCTTTATTTTTGCTGTCTGCAAAAAACCCAATATTTTAGAAAAAAAATCTTTCTATAGTAGTCCGTTATAAATCTTCAAAACATTGAAACCGGCTTATAAAACATAGGGAGAGATTTTGATAATCCATTTAATATATTTTTGATATTTTTTCACTCCTGGAACATTTTAATTGTTCAAAGTTTTTTATTCTTCATTATAAACACCCGTTAAACTCCAAAACAGTTTGTGAGCAGTTCAATTTCATAATAATAATTATAACACTGAAACACAAATATAACGAGAAAAAAGAGAGATAGAAGAATAACACTTCAAATGAGTACAATACAAAGACATAAAATACAGAAGTAAACATATTCACAGACACTTAAAGGCACACGGCATACTCAAACACACCCGTAGGCATATTTATGCATAAGATTAAATATTTTAACATTAGCTCCCCACATGAGGGCCCTGAATAAAATAATTCCCCTCAGGGCCTGTGTCATCTTTGGGAATGCTGCGTGGAGAGTCGTTTAAAGAAAGGAAGGAAAGGAAGTTTTGGAAAGGAAAAAAGTAGAAGGGGTGGGTAGGAATCTGGTGGGTCTTTGTGTCCAGGACTGACGAACGTATGAATCCATCTTTTTCACTTTTTGTACAAGGCGATGTACTTAGAGAGTCTTGTTGGAGAGGTCGAAAGGTCTCCCTCAACCAGTTTCTTTCGATCCGGTCTGTCACCCAGTTGGTAAGTAGACGCATCCGCCGCCAGGATCCGGACAAACCTCACAACATAAACCCGGGAAACCCTCCTAAGTCACCAAACGTAGTCACTTGAGGTGACCTATGGCAGAGGAGTTGTTTAAAAAATATATATGTGAATACCGCACAAGAGTCCCAACTGTTTACAATCGCCTGGAGCCAGTGAGACTATAGCATCCTCAATTGGGGTATGTTGTAATGTTGAAGGTAGTGGAGAGTGAAAGGAGATAGGGAAGTGGAAGGCGGGGGATACCTGGTTCTTCAGATATGGTCACTAAACACGTGATTTCTAGCAATTATCAATTTTGAATGGTGATCTTACACCAGAGCGATACTAACGGAACGTGCCGCAATTACACTATATATTCTTTTTGATGAACAAATTGTGTATAATACAAACGCCAAATAAATTAAATTGCACAAGCCGAGATTTGAACCTGCACCTTCGGGTTGCTAGTCGAGGTCATCAGGTGTTGGTTATACAATAAATGGTTCCCGTGGCGGCGGTACAAAAAAATCTTCGTCTATTAACCATTTTTGAAAACTAGAAAACTCAAGAAATTCCAAAAGAACCGAACTAATTGTTAATTTATTTCTGCAAGGGATACTCCAAAATATGACTTTTGTCAGGTTGAATGTACTACAGAATGATAATCAAATAATGATATAATCTCGAAAAACGTATTGCTACATTTCTTTTAAAAACATAAGACACCCTTTTAAAACTCTGCATGAACTTACAGAAAATTATATTACCACGACGTTTTTCATTAGTTCTTTCAATTTTACTTGGAAACCATTCCGTCGTTCGAATTTCGAAGAATTGTTGATAAAGTCTTCTAAACAATTTTTTTTTCGCAGTAGACATTTGAAAGCTTTCTTTTGAGTCAATGTCCTTTGACACTAATTAGACCAGGAAAAGTAAATCTCTTAATCTAACGAACCTCCTTTTTGAATGAAGAAAGTTTCATTCAGAATTCTTTCCATGCTTTCTAAAATAAGAAGATTTAAAAGGGAATATAAAAAATAATCTTCCGTGAAATAAAAGGTTTGTGACGCAACATATTTGTGGTTTTTTGTCTTAAAAACGTAATATAATTCTCGTTTGACATGAGTATGATGGTCAAAGGACAAAATAACATAAACGCAAGCTTAAATGGAATTGGATGGAAAAAACTTTTTATTTTATCGGTTTAATTTTAGAGTTCTAAGTATGAGCAAAATAAATGTCATATTTGAAAAAAAAGTTTAGGATTAGTTATATCAGGTTTATAAGATGTTATTTTTATTCCATTAGGAATAATTTAAGTGGGTGAAATTTATTCCATGTGTAATTCGATCCGAATTTAATTCTGGCTGTGTAATATTGGCACGTGAAATACTCACCTTTTGTAATTAAGTAAAGTAACCGAGCCCCATAAATCTGTTCATAAAGGTGAACATCAATGACTCCATGAACTTGGAAATGAGCCTTTTTTCAATTGATATAGTGTTTCAAATACGAAGGTTGTTGAAAATTTTACGAGCAAGTATACTTGTTATGTTAATGCATAAAATATATAAGATCAATTAGAAAAAAAAGTAAATTATAGTAAATTTATAGAGGCAGTATTTACAAATAATAATAAAATTAATGTGAGTTATTGCGAAACCAATAATTTATAAATAACAACCTTTGTATTTGAAACACTGTCATATCTGAAAATATCAATCAAAAATCAAATCATCACTTTAAAACTCAAATACAAAGTGCAGAAAATCAATTTGAATAACATACATAATAAACAAAAACATAATCAAATACTATGAATTTTCAATAATCCAATCCATAGTCTTTTTGAGTTTTTATTGTTTCATGGAATTTAAAATGTATTCTTTTATTGTCTAATAAATCTACTAAACAAAAAAATAATACGAATGACGCAACAGAGAAAATAAAGGGATATAAACAATATCTCCCTGTTAATTTACACAACTGATAAACAACTATTTATGTATGGTTATCAGTGGTGTAACATTTTTAACACATTAAATCACTAGCTGAATCTATTATAAGGTATGGAATCACAGCTTGGGGACTTTCATGCAAAACAAATATAAACCATGTTCAATCAGTTCGAAATTTACTAGTTAAATTATTAGCTCATAAAAGTTTAAACGAACAAAGGCATAATGTTCCATACCTTTATCACAATCATAAAATTTTCTCAGTAAGATCAATTCTGTGGTATAAAATTATATTTCAGCATATGAATAGCAATATATACATAAATAGACTGGACCACACTTACAATACTCGTTTTACGTTAAATGAAGGACTAATTTTACCTAAGCATTTAAACAAATATGGACAAAGAACACTGGACTACATGATACCTAGTTGCTTAAATATGTTACCTGCTGAAATAAAAAAAAATGTACAAATGTAAAAACAAATATTACGTTGAAAAATTGGCTCGCTGAAAGAAATAGTTTGTATTAGAGTCTAATACCAACTATTGGTAGATACTATCACTGTTGTGTATATGTTTTTATATTTTTAAAACAAATTGTTATTTTTTATTGTTATCACTGTTGTCATTAAGTAAAATAAGTTTTATCTTTTTTAATATTTTTTATGTGAAAAGTTGCCATCGACAAACTACTGAAAAGTAGTTTATTGGAACTTTTCTGTTTTTTTTCTGTATTTTATATTTTTATTTACTGTAATATATATTTTTGTCTTGCTTTCTTTAAATAAAATTAAAAAAAATACCATGTTACAAAATAGGCGATAGGTGAAGTTTCGTCAAAACACAAATACGTTTATTAGGATATCTGCCAATCTACATCCAGAAACTCAAATTAACATTTATATTAATTGCCAATATTTGCATCCCTCTCGAAGCTTCATAGTGATGGCTCATCCCACTCTACCCTCCCCTCTCCACAGCCTCCAATGATTTCCCTGTCTAATAAAACGCAACTGTTATTAAATCGCTAGGCTATTGACACAACTCCGATATGGATCGGCTATAGCTACATATTCTATGTAGTATAACTATCTGATAAAGCTCGGATATGATAGAACTAAAGGGTGTGTAAAATTAAAACAATATATCACAGTTAAAATTAAATAATTTTTAATTACACTGCAAGTTATAATGTTGCTGCTATAAATCCTGTCAAGTAATTTGTGTGTTCTTTTCTCATTTTATTTTTTTATTTAATACTTATAATTATGTATTTTTTTTAATAATAATTTTTTTTTTTGTTTTTTATATAGATATTCAATAATATTGTTATTGGGTTTATAAAAACAGTTTATTTTTAAACAAGTTCTGTTGTGTAATTATTATTACGCGTGACAGCTGTTTCGCCCTCTGAAGGCTTTATCAAACAGTTTGATAATGCCTTCAGAGGGTGAAACAGCTGTCACGCGTAATAATAATTACACAGCAGAACTTGTTTAAAAATAAACTGTTTTTATAAACCCAATAACAATATTATTGAATATATAAAAAAATTAAAATTAAAATGGATTCTACAAATTAAACTTAATAATAATAAATAAATAATAATAATAATTAGCCCACGGGTATTGGACCCTTTTAAATATTTTATAAATACTTTCAGCTTAAAAAATCTTACGGTTAAAATATCCCGTGTATTTATAAGGGTCTGCCAGCGCTTTTTACATATATTTTAATGTGAATACCGCACAATAGTACCAGTTGCTCCCAAACGTCTGGAGCCAGTGAGACTATAGCATCTCCGATTGGGGTATGTTGTGAGGCTGAAGGAAGTGGGAAGGGGAAAGAGATGGGGGCGAAGAAGGTTGGGAGTACTTGGCTATTCAGATCTGGTCACCAAACATGGCTAAAGCCCTTTTAAGCAACGTTTCGATTCGGAATATTAGTCTTACACCAGGGTCATACTGAGAGTAACTTCCATTCTGGAACGTGTCGCAAGTATACTTTATATTATTTTAAATTATTAAATTGTGAAATCACACAAATTCATCAAATAAAAATTAGGTTTTGCTGGTCGAGAGCTTTACCCCACGACCACGGAGGCTGTCAAAGCGTTAATATACGGTGAAAACTTACTGATATAAAATATTGCGAATTTATTAAAAAAATCTCTTCAAATTACTAGTCATCCTGTTAAAAATGGGACTGCAGGTCTTAAACGAATGAATTGTTAGGTTTCATGTCAAGCTTTTAGTAAAAAAAGAAATTTAATAACGCGACATCGGAACACGTGTACATAAAAATCATTATATTTTCGCATTTCGTCATTATATATTAACAGTGCAAGCGCATGTGCATGAACACGTGTTTTGATATATTCGGAAAGTACCAACATTTAATTAGGAAAGTCGTGCTGTCCCATTTTTAACTGGATAATAAATCAGCAATACTCATTTTTCTCCTTGTAATTACTAAACGCATACTCAAGATTCAATATTTATTTGCGAAAATGAACGAGATTCTTTATTGGTACACCGATTTTGTATTCGATGGTTCTTCCATAAATATTGTCTCATATTGTATAGTGTCTCATCTTTCTACCGGCTATCCTCCATTACACAACTGACTATACTCTCTAGTACATTTTATCTCAGTAGTACCCGAGGGCTAATGCCTCTAGGAGTTTGTGTAGCAAATATTTGCGTTGGCCTCTCGACGTAGCAATATCGTCGGGAAACTTTTTAGCAACCGCTTGCGCCGGCAACGGAATACCGATTGCTTCTTTGTTTGCTAAGCGCAAAGTATTTTTACGATTCCATGAACTGAGATTTACACGTCAGTCGGTTGTATTGATTTCAAAAGTAATTTAAAACTTTGTGACCAATAGTAAATGCTGTATTGAAAAATTTTATCATCTGATTATGCAAAAAAAGACGTAACTTTATTGCAATGTTGCACATGAATACGAGTTATCCATTTCTACTGAGCCTTTCTAAACAAACATTATGTCGTGATACCGCGATTAAAAGATTATATTTTTCCACGTGGTATTGTTCAATCTGACCTGAGCTAGCACTACGATATCCTTGTAAGTTTATGTTGGGAAGCTGAAAGAATTTAGGAAAGGGCAATTAGATAACGTCCATCCGTCCGTCTATCCAGGAAGGATGTTTTTCACAGGGAAATGTTAAGAAAACACCACATTAGTTCACTGTAAACACTTCACACTTCAATGTAAGAAGCCTTGATAAAGGAAATAAATGTATTTCAATCATTTTAGACCTCTCTTAGGCTTTTGATACAATATCACACATTAAACTAATTAAAAAACTTGAAAAAATCGGCATTACGGACAAAGAGCTAAACTTCATAAAAAGCCACCTAAATGGACGCAAACAACAGGTTAAAATACAGAATACCCTCAGTAACCAGCGCTCAACTGACTATGGAATTCCACAAGGAAGCGTATTGGGACCAACTCTGTTCTTACTGTATATAAACAACTTTTGCAACCTTGAAATTGAGGGAAGCATTGTTAGCTTTGTTGACGATACTGTCTTACTGTTTGAAGGTTGAATTGGTCAGCTGTATTTAAAAAAGCTGAAAAAATATTAACTTAATAAAAAAATGGTTAGATATAAACACGCTTACACTTAACATGAAAAAAACAAAATACTACAGGCCAACCTAATGATGATTACTCCATAAAAATACCTAACTGTACGAATTAAAATGTATGCAATGAGTGCCCGTGTATAGAGCGCACTCCACAGATGAAGTACCTCGGCCTCACCATTGACCCATACCTCAAATGGAATATACATACTCAGATCATTGCAAATAAAATTAAAAACAATACATTTCTTCAGATCCGTAAGGAACTTCCTTAACTTACAAATTCTAAAAACGATTTATTTTGCAATTACCCAATCTATCATTGAGTATGGTATCATTGCATGGGGAGGGGGTACTTCATCAGCTCTAGATCCTGTTGAAAAGGCGCAGAAAACAATTATGAAAATTATTCTCAAACTTCCTCAAACTGCAAACAGTAACTTAATTTTCAACATAATCAGAGTATTTGATGTTCGACAGATCTATGTAAAAACTATCCTCATGCATCTCTTTAAAAGCAAACACGTGCTTTACGAAAAAAAACTAACTTAAGATTTACGCGTAATTCGAACAAAGACATGTTGCAAGTTCCAGCACTTTTTTCCACCTTTGGTCAATGTAGATTTAGATAATTTGCCACAAAAATATTCAACATGCTCCCAGAAAATATTAAAGTGAGTCAAATACAGAAAGACTTCAAAAAATGTTTTAAAATTTGGATTTATTCAAATGATCGTGCCTATACTGGTGCCCTCACCCAAACGCCTTGTCATTGACAGTTATTACAATATGTACGGTGCTAAAACTTACTGTATTTGTATTGTGTAAATGCAAACAATAATGAAACCTAACCAAATTCCTTGTCACTATAAGTTATTATAGTTTGTATTGTGCTTAATCTTGCTGTATTTGTATTTTATATATGTAAACAAAAATGTGACCTAAATTAATGGATTGCTGTATGGGAATCCATATTAAAAATTTATAAGCAAACCATAGACAAAATGGAGAAATAATTAACTAAAAATTCTGCCTCAATACAGGTTCGCATAGTAAGACAGGTTATGCACAACCTAAAATATAGTATATTATGCCATTTCTATATAACACTCTTACATTCATATCTACTTTTTTCTTATATTAGAAACTGCTGTATTATTGTAACATTATTCTTTCAACAATTTCATTGTTTCTAACTGACATACAATTATACAACTTACTCATGACATATTATATATTCTATAATTTTTTGATGAAATAAATACATAAAAAAAAGTTTATTTAAATCAGCATGTAAAATGAAAGAATTATGTTGTCTCGAAATGTAGCTTAAAATGACACTAAATTTTTTTGTGAACAGCTCTGATAAGCAAGGAGCTTTCCTACCTTCTTCGTTCCCGTCTCTTTCTTCTACTCACTCTTTTCCACCTCACAACGTAAACATTACGGGGATGTACCACTGACTCTGGGCAACAGGAATAATCACGCGATACTCACTCACAAATAAACAATAAAATAACATCATTAGAAAACAATTGTCTACTTCGGAGATCAAATAACAAATAATCCTGCAATATTCTATATTTTAGCCAAGGACTAATAAATTATGATTTGAAACCAAAAATAATTCTTTCGAAAATGACACAGCTTTTCGCAAAAAATCGATCATAAACTGATGTACGAGTAGATAATAAAGACATTTTCCTAATAGAAGAACTCAATTTATGACAGTTTAAGAAAACGATTTATCCTGCGAAACAGCTCAAGGATATCTTAATTTATCTTGTCAGCAAACCCCGTGACTTCATTCCTCGTCGCTAGTTGGCGTCTCCGCCGCTAGGGTAGCTACCCCAGCGAGTGGAGGTAGAATAGGTTCAGGGTAGAAGGTTCCCGCCCCGCGTCCAGAGATGGCGCCCCGATAGCGGAAACGGGAAATGGAAGCGTCCCGCTGAAAGGGTTTCTGCCTAATGGACGGGAATGACTCTGATAAGCGCCGTATGATAAATCGAGCGATAATTGTCGCGCTGTATTCAGCCTCAACTTGACGGGCCATTTAAACACTGCGTTTTTTAAATGGGGAAGTATATTGTTAACTAAAACTAGTTAAAGACTGGTAAGGTATACCTTATTTTGTGTATTAATATTTTTACTAACGTAACATTTACTTACTTTAGACACATATAATATTGCACACCAGTTTAAAAACGTAGTTATTATAAAACATCGAAGTTTTTAACTGATTTAAATATATAAAAACTTGAGACGTGGTTGAATAAAATAGACGAGTGAAAAATTAACTTTAATGTACCCAAAAACAACTTAATTTGAAAAAACTATATAGGCTTGGCCAAAAAAGCTTATTTACTTTTGTGTCCGATTTTACACAATAAAAAATATTCTTTGTTAGGGCGGATTCGTTTTAGATTCACTCATCCCATCGGGAAAATGTGCGAATCTGTAATCCTTTGGGTTTAACATTTTCAATGTTGTTGTATAATATCTAGAAAAATCACGCCTTAGATTAAAATAGTCAGATATTTCCTACCTCTCCACTGCAATCGCGTTATTTGCTATAGTCGGAATAAACCTGTTGATAAACAATTTTTAGTAGTAAAAATTATTACTTCTTCAAAAGTTATCATTGCAAATACACTTTGTGGCGTCATTTTAATTAAATGATCATAAAAAAACCATTATTTAAAAAAATATATTATTGGTTACTTAATAGTACTTTATTCACAAAATGATATGTTTATTATATTCGTTACATCAAAACGATAGAAGAGCTCAATGCATACAAATCCGCTTATATTTAGTAATAGCCTTTGCAAATTGTAAATTTTATTAAAGGATCAATTTGAAATTATTTGTATGGGAAATGAAACCCATCCGGATTGCTATACAGGAAGCATATCTCCTCGCAAAGTGAGTTATATCCGGGTACAATCTCAATGCACCATAATAATGCCATCAGCCTTTGGTGCAAAGATAGTTATTACTCGAACCGGAAATTCGATCTAGTCTTTGTTAGGGCGGATACGTTTTAGATTCAATCAGATCATCGGGGAAATGTGCGAATCTGTAATCCTTTCGGCTAGCGTACAGAGATTAGATGATACGTATTTCGTATATTAAAAAATATTGACGGTCTCCGTGATCAAGGGGTAAGGCTCTCGGCTAGCAAGATTTAGGTCGCGGGTTAAAATCATGGCGTGCGCAATTAAATTTTATTGATTAATTCGTGTTATTTAACAATTTACTCATTTAAAATAATATAAAGTGTTTTTAAGGCACGGCGGAGTGGAAGATACTTTACCAGTGTTGCCCCGGTGTAAGACAGCCATTAAGACTTTGGCCGTGTTTACTGACCAGATACCAGGTACCTATACTTTGGAATAGCCAGGTACTTCTTCCACTCTTTTCTCTTCCCCGCCTTCTTCCCCTCCCTACAACCTTCAGCCCCACAACATCATTGGGGATGCTATAGGCTCACTGGCTCCAGGTAGTTGGAAGTAGTTGGGACTGTAAAAAAGGGTATACTGGGATTATTAATTTAATTGATGTATCACATTATTTGTTTGTAAAGGGGGAGACTAAAAAATATCTACATGGCGTTTTATTGTGACGTTAAGGACTTTGTAGTTTTATGTAGAATTTTGGAGGTGGGTTTGGGTACCGCCGTCCCGGAAACCCTTCATTGGATAACTTATACCTATGGTATAGGTCGCCCCAAGTGGGTCGCTACTTTTGGTGATTTATTTTAGGGGATGATGTATGTTTAGGATGAGCCTGCGCCGCGGTGGAAGGGATATGTTTTAATGTCCGTCACGCCTGGACGTACTGATTTCTAGATTCCTACCCAAGCTTCACACCTTTTACCTTTCCAGAACTTCCTTTTCTTCCTTTCCTTAAAAAAGACCCTCCACACAACATCCCAAAAGAAGAAAATTGTTTTTCTCAGGGCCTCCTATGTGGGGTTGATGTTAAAAAAAACCGCAATAACTACTACCTACCCTCCTTAAGCAAACGTAGCAATGACTTTAGATTGTGAAGATTTAGACTGTCGACTTGGGAGATCAAACAATAAATAATCGATTTTCTTATCAGAAATCATTTATAATTTTTAATGCTTTTGAATGAAGCTATAGGTTTGTGGTTCCATCTATCTATTACAACTAAATGAAAATATATTACATTGTTTGAACCACGACAGTTTTTATATCAAAGCTGATCAGTTTCGTAACAACCGTTCTTTCTTCAGGGCAAATTATTTACTAACAAAACGTAACAAAATAATGTGTGAACATTTATTATTAAGTGGGGGCGGAGGGCGTGGGTAGGGATTATTAAACAGTTTATTTTATATATTTTTTAAAAATATTATCTTACAGTTATGATTGATATCTCTTTTGCCCCACTCTTCACTAACTCCTAGTCACGACTCCACCCCTACGTCCACCCCCACTTCAATACTTAATAATATATGTTCACACATAATTTTGCAACGTTTTGTTAGTAAATAATTTGTCCTGAGAAAGGAACGGTAAAAATATGGTAGTCAAAACAAAATAATATTGTTTTATGAGGTTATGATTTTAAAGTTTTTTCTTTATTAGAATTATTATTGTATTCGTGGTTGACATTAATATAAGTTAATATTCGGATTATAATATCAGAAAGATATGAAATTGCAATTCATTAATATGGACTTATGAATAAATACATACCTCAACGTACTAGCATCAGTAATGTATTGATGTTGATTTTGATGGATGGTGGTAGATGCAAGTGCTTCACCGTCGTCCGATTACAAACTCTTTAAATTAAATGTTTTTACTCATTTTAAACCCATCAGCATATATATAGGTATATAATAGTGATGATTTGTATAGCGCAGTTTTTGTGTAAAATCACCTCAAGGGCGCTGTGACGCATCTCCACTTGAGTTTTTGTTAAAACTTCGCTCGAATTACAGAGGGTCGCTTTTGAGCGGCAAGATTTGTTTGGCAACATTTTTATCCGACTCGGGTTGCAATTACACGTCTCTTACATTTGCATCCCACGGCGTATCTTCAGTTACTTATGCAATAAATCTGTCTTCCCTCCGGTTAATCTCCGTTTTGCTTACCCGACAAAAACATAATCCTCCCTAGCGTAATCCACCCCGACAGGGCTGGAATAGGCTGAAATTTACTGATTGAATAATATAACGAATATAACCCTACGTCCTACCTAAACTTAATAGAAAATATATCTTTGAGAATTATCGAACACTAATATCGGATATAAAAAAGACAGGGCTTTAAATCTTGTCGTTTTTCTAGCACTATTTTGCCGTTGTAACTCCATTTTTAATTTTTAGGTAAAAATAACTACTTCTTATTATGTATATTTCTAGCAAGAATTGGTTTTCAATAAATTATTGACAAGTATCAGATAAAATAATGCTACGACGCACCTAAGTGTTGTATTTATATTAACTAGCAGTTAAAAACCCGCTCCCCGGGTTTTTTCTGCTAGGCCCTGCGGGCGGCACTTGCTTGGGCTTCGCCCAATTTGAATGATACTAACAACAGTTAACCTATTATAACCCAACTTAACCTAACCTAACCTATCATTTTATTATACATATAAGTACATGTACATTTTATTATGCATATAATTACATGTCAGATTAGATATTTGTTGGCTAATTTTACAATCATCGAAGTGTTTCTAGCTTCCGATTGTGTTTTATGTTTTTTATTGGGTTGGCAGTGCTTACACTTCCTACAAACAAACGCGTATTATACGCGAACTTCATGTCGGTTTTCTTTCAAAATGGTGCAAAATTATTATTTACGTAAATAATATTAAATATCAATATTATTAAAAATCTTAAATGCAAAGAATTGTTTTATTGTTAAGTTAAATCAAATGTTTGTTTTATTTTTAAATGCGTATTAAGACGGTACTTGTACGTAAAGAATAACCGTTGTTTGAATAAATGAAATTGTACGTATTTGTTATGGATTATTTCAAATGAAACACTATTATTCGCTATTATGCCGCCAGAGGTGCGCTCTGTCGGCCAATAGGGAAACTACTCCAGCGGCAGAAAGATTTGAATTTTACCAATCAGAGGGCTGAAACCGTCCAGACGTTAGCGTAATAATACTATCAGATTAAGTTTATCAATTTGGACTAAATGTCAACCTACAGGTAGTTTTCAGAAAATAACAGTAGGTACCACATTTATAATCCTAAAATTAATTGTTTTTTTAATATCAGAAAACAAATATTAATTAAACAAATTGTTTATAATAATGTATGTTACATTGCGTAAATACTAATACAGAATTTCATTGATTTTGTGTCAAATAATCAAATAATTACTCAAACGAAACATCTTTTTCAGATATGCCTTTTATAGAGGCAAAAATACATGTTACCAATTCCGATTTGTAAAAAAACTTTGGGTCAGAAAAACTACAAATTCTTAGGAACAAATTTCTTCAATAAATTGCCAGAAAAAATAAGATCTCTAAATGATAGTTTCAAAGAATTCAAAACACAATTAAAAAATATACTGAAAACCTAAACTAAATTTGAAAAAAAAAAAAAATAAAAGAAAAAAAAAAAAAACAACAACAAAAATTTAATAAATAAAATAAATCTAAGAAACTAAACAAATAATACCTCATCCCATACACACAAACAATTGCATATTATGGGAGAACATTGAAAAATAATAAAGATTAATCATATCATAATATCTTTTATCTTATTACTTGTGAAATATATATGTATATCACACATTGTAAAAAAAATACTTGAATAAAAAAAATATAGGTACGTTAGCAGTTGCAACTTTGAGTAAATATTTCTAATCTTGCATAACATTGAAACATAACATACATACTCGCGTCATTTGTAGGGCACAATATTTCCTTAATCTGAAACTGATACCCGCTGCCCCCTTCTGCCCCCCCGGGGTTGACTATTTGAGATTTTATTTTTCCGTACACGAAAACACGCATCATACCGCAGAATCCCTCACCGGGGGGTATAGGATTCCCAATAACCCTCCCAATCCCCTCCCACTTTCCACCCGTTAACTCTGCCACCCCTTCCCCCTTCGCAGCCTCCCTCCGTAATGCGCTCGGAATAAAATCTCCGTCTTTGGGAGGTCTTAAAAACTGGGTTATTGCTTCTATTTTTTTCAACGCCACAATGGATAATTGTAATGAATTGAGAATCAACGGCTAAATTAACAACTCAACGAGTATAAATAAATTAGATATTTGCTTTAATCGGCTAACGGACCCGAAAAGTGTGATTTTTACCAATTTGAAAAAAAATTCTTGTGGCAAATTTGACCATATAATTCATAGGCCCCAGACATGTTTAAAAATGATAAATTTTACCAGAAGTAAGGGAATTTAAGCTGACTTTAGGCATACATACATGCCCACAAGACACTTCTACTGGTTAAACTGTTCAGTGCTGTTATCCGTTTCATTATAATAATGAGAAAAAAGAATTCATCACTTTTATTCAAAGACCAAATTTAATATAAATGACACCAAATGTTTATATCATTAAAGTACCAAGTAATATATTTATTTGTACGGCAGACAACATAATGCATTAATTTTTAAACAATATTTTTTCATGTACAATAAACTACACTTATGTCCATATCACGTTAAAAAACAAAAAATTGAGTTGGTAAAACATTTAAAATTTATTATTTTTTTTATATTCGAGAAGACCCCTCTCAATCTATCGCCCCCTTCCTACACCCTCTCCCCCACCGCCCCCTTCTTCTCTTATCCAAACCATTTGGAGCTGGCTGTATTCATGCGAAGCCATTAACATGATTAAAACTAGAACATCAGGTTCGTCGTGAAATAACGGCTAAAAGAAGTGGCAAAGAAAAAAAAAATCCAATTAATAGGTGCTTGTACGTAGTAAATCTTTTTCTTTGTTTTCATTGAACTATTATATTTTGTGCAAACAAAAACAGTAAGATAGTAATAACTAGAGAAAATGAGGCCCTTCGCGAGAAAAAAAGTGCTAAGGATATTATGAGTTAAAACGAGTTTCCAAAGACCTTCAGGAAAATTTTTCCTCTTTTTATTTTTGGGTTTCACAATTTTTTTGAAAAAGTTCATGTGACTCATTAAAAAAACTGAGATTTGAAATTAAATTTCCAAAATCAACTATTGTATAATAATATTGTATTTCTAGCGTAGATCCGTGAAAAATACAGGAAAAATGGAAAAATGCTGGACAAAATTTATAAAAAAAATATTTGCATAAGGATTGTTGCCATATCAAAAGACAATAAGAAATTTACCTTTCGAATGAACACCGTTAATAAACTTGAAAAAATAACATCATTAAAAAAAATTATCAAAGAATTAAGAACATTTCAAATAGAGAATTATATCCACAATCAGTTCCTAGAGGCCATTAAACCGGAGTTCAACGGCCTCATAGAAGTGCAACGGAAAAAAATTATAGGTTTTTTATTGTTAAATCGAAATCAAAAAGTTGTTAAATTGTTGCATGAAACCGCAGTCGTACAAAATTCTTTGGTTTACTACGTATCTATTATGTTGATGAAAGCAAGTTTTATACAACAAATTTTAAAAAAATTCCACGATTTTTTTTTTACTTTTGCGTCTTTTAAAGAAGACAAATATTTTTATGGAAATCAAAACAATGGCTATCCACCGTAACGCCTCCGTGGCTCGCAGTGCTGTATCAGTCTCGGCTGGGTCCATTGTTCGTCAGTGGCGCGCCGCAACAATACTTCCATCTATTTTCCTTTCAACGCCACCAGTCTGATGTGTGTTCTTTTTACTCCAAATTGTCATAGCACTCCATAAAATTAAGTTTATGAACCATAACCATTATGAGCATTAAACCGTTAGAAAAAAAATTAAATGATGGTTTTTTTAACTATGCATACTTGTTTAGTAAAAAATCAACCCGAAAAAACAGTGTTATTTTACTAACTAAATAACTAACCATCACGCCGTTTCCCGCAGGAGTAGGCAGAGAGGACGGACCGCCAAACAACTCGGTCTTGGCACACACTTGTTTTTCTAAATACATCTATTTTAAAATGTATTTTATATCTTAAAAAAAATAAAAATTATAGTTTGACTGAGCATTGCACCTTCTTTTCCAAGGATTCGAATCAACTACGCTAGCAACCTCGCCAAATGCTGATCGAGTAGGGCCCACATTAATTTCGTACATTAAATGCTATGATGTCATCCGATTTCGTAGAAATACGTATGTGTCTATGCGTATGTATGAAATGAGTTTCAGCTCGTCGAGAAGTAGGTTAATTTCCGCTTCCAAGATATACATTCATTCATACTTACATCTAGAAGTAATATTGTTTAAATATTGTGTTGTTTCTTAATAATTTATTTACCTTAATACTAACATGTATATAATTGAACTAAAATTCCCTCACCAAACACAAGAGCATTGTCTCTTTATGGTGAGGAAAGGCTACTTTAATTTCTATTGTTTTATATCTTGTTTATATCCTGTATACTTATCTATGTAAAAAATATTTTTTTCAAATATTAAATAAAATAAAATAAATAAAAACGACTGTTAAATAATAGACGTTGTTCCGGTAAGACAAAAGATGCTGGGTTCGATTTCTAGTTGTAACTGTTATGTTTTTTTTCTTCTGTTTCACTTTTCGTTTGGATTTGTTAGAATCATCTTCTTCTTCGATAACTCTAAAAATTTTCAAATGATATCCTCTGTAAGCCTGCTAAAATTAATCTTCCGTGCAATTAAGGCATCCACCAGAATTTACAAGCAGCGCTTATAAATAAATCTAACATTTGTATTAGTAAACTCATCCGTTTATTTAATATCTAAAATACATTGCTGATATGAAATCGCATATTATTCAAATAAATATACAGGGAGGCCGGGGTAAAGTGCATTAACATCGGGAGGTGATTCTACATGATTGTAGAAGTAAAAAAGAAAAATAACTTTTTTCGAAATTCCAACTTTTTTTTCCGATACAAAAATATTTTTCCATAGAAAAATTTCGCAGTGACACTGCTTGATCTACCCATAAAGCTATATTTAATCCCATTACATTGATTCCTGACTTGCTGAAATGGAATAAGCGTTCTATCGCTTGGCATTTTGTGATATGATTCAATTAGTTATTTGATTAACGTGCCCCTCCGCAATAATCGAATAAATTCATCATCCCTTCCTACCAGTCTCTTTGGTCCTTGAACATGCGAGCCTCAGTTAAATTATCAATAAAATCTCTTATGTAATCCTTTATATTTCGTACCAACGAGCTATTTATAAACTTAAAATAAGGAAGCACAATTTCAGAAAACTTCTAAGACATAACTTTTATGTTATCCATCTGATGCTAGTTAAAATAAATAAAGAACTTTTAATTAAGCACAAATAAATCACACTAAAAATTAAATATTTAGTACCCGCTGTAAGATTCTTCCTCGATATATTCGATAGTCGGAGAGTTATTCCCACAACATGCTTCCCCTATAGAGAATTGTTGATTCACCGAAAGATCAAAACATAAATAATTGTAAAAGCATAACAGTAATTTCAGATACTTAATCAAACATACTAATTTCCGTTGTCTGTCTGTGTTTTAACTCTGGTTCACTGAACTCCGATTTGATTTAAAATTAAGAGCCATTTTTAAAATTGGAACTAATTATGTCGAGAATTCAGATAAGTGATAAAAAGTACCTAATTACAAACTAATATTTTGACAGAAAAATATTTTCATTTTCAAAATTGTAACTAATGTGTCTGGAATTCCGAATATTCAGTGATTTAACTATGTCGGTTTTACAGTTTTTAAATATACTCGTATATATTTATATATATATATATATATATATATATATATTTTAGGAAATAAATTTCTTCTTTACATATATATATATGTATATATCGTATATATATATATATATATATGTAAAGAAGAAATTTATTTCCTAAAACTAAAAAACGAATAGGAAATAAATACATTTTTCTCTGATTAAAACCTTAATGCTTTCAGCGCACAGTATCGTTTCTACCATGTGCTACAGAATTGTAAAGAACGAAATATTCCCTCAACATTAAAGAAATTAGAAAACGACAACATTGCTTGTTTCTCAAATTTTAATTGTCATTACTTGTGATACTTCTGAAAAATAGGAGATTCCATGACAATTCAGGACAGTGCCAATTCAAAATTCTTTTGAAAAGTGACAAAGTCGTTAAAATTGATTCAAAAAACTATCCTACAAACCTAACCTAACATAACCTAGTTTTTTTTTACTTTTCTGAAATTTACATTATTTTTCAAGAGTGTGTTGAATAGACACTGTCCTGAGTTGCCCGGTTAACAAAAAAGATATAGGTATCACAAGTAATGAAAATCGTATTTTTGCAAATATCTACTAATGAAATAGGTACTTAAAAATAAGAAAAAACATTTCCCTAAACACACAAAATCAGCTAGGAAGAATATAACATAAAAACAATGGAGAGTGAAACAAACAGGGGTCGGACTAAAGAGGAAAATCTAATCCGGATAATGCAATAGTAAAGCTTTCCGTTTCATCGCCAAGTGGCAACATTGCGTACCCTTGGAACAACAAGGATACACCTGTCTCAGAAATATTATACAAAAATGAACTTTAAAGTAGTACTCGCTTGGGCCCATTATGGAATGATATTGCTATTTCAAATAGAACCTCGTTGTTCGAAGGGTACAATTGTCTGTAGCGCTTAAGAATACGGTTATAATCCGAAACCTGGGCTGCCCTGTGATGAGCGGAATTCGGCAGGTTTAAGGGTTTACCGGGCCTGCGATATGAAGGGTTCACTTTAATCTAGATAATAAATATGTTTACATCATTAGAACATTTTTGAAATGCTTATTTGAACATTCTGTAAGTTATTTGAATTCCGGCAGGGGTTTAGGATCGCAGGGGTCTCTCTACAATAACATGTTTTTTTTAGATAAATGCAAATAAAGATTTGAATGCTCATATGCCCGAAGCCCAGCAAAATCAAAGAAAAAAATTGAAGTGACAAGTCAAGTCAAGACTTCGCTAGTTCCCTTGTTTAGTGATTGATAAAATAAATTTTAACTTTTATCGATGTCTTGATTTGAGTTGACGAGTCTAAGCATTCTTGAAAATGGTGAATTATAACTATAATTAGTTAAATGATAAATTAGAAAGAGCATTTCATTATCTACTAGAGGGGTCTAGGAGAGTCGACGGGAGGGATAAGTTATAAAAAAGTAGGTGAATCGATAATACAGTTAATAATTTTGTAGAAACAAATGAGATCAATATTTTAAAGGAAAAAGGTTAAGAGTTAGCTCAATTTGATCATTTGAGTAATTTCTTTTTTTCTCTCTAATCCATGCCTCCTAGCAATCCCTCCTAAAAACCGATGTTGAACAGATTCAATTTGACGAATATGGACAGCATAAAAAGTAGACCAAACAACACAAGCATGCTCAAGAAGGGGACGAACCACTGAGAAGTATAGAGTTCTTAGGGTATATATATATTTTTAAGTCAAAAGTTATTCTACAGATGAAAACAACTAGTTTAAAAGATTTATTAAAATTCATGGTTATATGATCCCGAAAAGTAAGTTTTCTACCTTTAGAGACATCAAGGTCTTTTATAGATATTACAGTTGATAATCTAATATTATTATGTTTGTATTCGAAAACAGTCGATTTTTTTTCTGTAGAAGAACATAATTTTGCATTTATCAATTTAGTTTCGGAAAATTCATTTTACACTATTCATTGAAAGAGTTAATATCTGATTGGAAATGACAGTCATAGTAATTTTTTATGCTTTTTAGGATCGTATCGATGGATTAGGGTTAAAATTGTTGCGTTTTAAAATATGCGTTAATTATTATATGCATTGACGAATTTATAATATACATATACACTTTGGAGTATTTTCTATCACCCAAATACCCTGTGCGGTGCCAATGGAATAGTAGTATCCGTGATTGAAGCGAATCTGTTTACAAAACAAACACATCAAGTCGTCACCCTTTAATTTGCAAACCTCATTAAAACGTATTAATTACTCCCTTTAAATCCGGTCACCTTCCTCGGCGGGACCAACCCCTCGGTGCAAATACATTCCGAGCAATGTTGTCACAACTGCCTCTGGAAACATTTCACAAAGCTTTGCGATGAGAAGAATTGAAATTGAGTTGAGTATTTAAATAGGTTTCCCATTTGTAGAGTCGGGAACATGAAGATAGCGTGGCTTTTAGAGCCGCCATGTCTGTTAGCGAGTGGGAGGGTTGTAGGGGGTGTAGGGAGTGTGACCGATCAGGGGAGGAATATCACGAGGGGAAACTGAGTGCTGCCGCTAAAAGTTAGCAAATTTGTCATGCACTAAATGGATGCTAGTCTCTCACGGTGGGTGGGACAATTAAGAATATGTCCGATCAAATTACATTCGTGTGGATGTCGCTTTATGATCGTAATTTTGACGATCCAACATATAACAACAGCAACAGTTCAACAACAGTTAATGCACTTGAAAAGCGTGAAAAAACTACTTCATTGAATAAAAATACCCTTTAAGGAGTGTTTTTTTTATCTACATGTTTATGTGCTACTACTTGAAAGCAGTGAAACTATCATCCCCTTTTCGAAAAATAATGAAAGAGAGTAAGAAGCTGAATGTGTTAAATTTTACACATCTATTCACTAAAATGTTCAAAGAAGTATTAGAACAGTTTAGAGATGCGATTTTCAACAAAGTTATACTTAGCTCGAGAGCTAAGCATATTTTGCCAAATTTTTTTTCAAACAATTAAACTAATATTTTTTATAGCCACAATCATATTACATTCTGAATGCGTTTGCAACAAAAATCACAGCCCCTTACCGTAAAATATAGGGTGAAAAACCAAAATGCGTGACGGCCGTTGAAGGGAGAACAGCGTATGATGCTTTGCGTTGAAAGGGTGGGGGTTGAACTGAACCAGACTTATAGGGTAAATGATACTGCATTATTCTAAATAATTTTTTTACGAGAAAGAGTTTTCAGATTTTCTAAACATCGGAAGTTTTTAAAATCATATCGCGATCGAGAAACACATGAAATAAAAGCATTTATATTTGAAAAAACCTCGACATTACTCAGTTTGAAAATTATGTTTAAACAGCGTTCGTTTGCAATAATTAATGCTGGAGTGTGGGAGTGTACATTATTTGATACTAGGTTAGAAAACTAGGTTAAAAAATCAAAAATTACATACGGTTTTACAGATGAATGTTGTCACAAAAGCCACGTGATTTAGAATTAACAGTTAACAAAGATCGCAGTATCTTTGCTCATTGACATTGGGAGAAATATGAATGTATTTATACATTATGAAATTTTATGTCGCAGTCATATTTCGTATCTTTACATAAAAAAAAACTTTCTTATCTTGCATTTCTCACAGCAAGTAAGAGAAAATCCCTTGAAATAATTCCTACCATTTTCTTAACTACTGTAAAGCACAGTGCTAATGAGCCATAAAGTGAAACTGGTGCAATTCATTAAGATGCAAATATACCCGTAAAAGCTGAAAAGAGGGTTTCCCTTCAAATAAGTACCAGTTTTCCAGCCAAACTTCCCGCGGGATATAAATACTTTCGAGAGTATAAAAACTCCTCCCATGAAAGTTCTCTTTAAAAAAGCCTTCTGTCATTCCAAGATACGAATAGCCACGAAGTTCCTTTCTCATTCTTATGTGTCCCTGAGTTAAGTTCTCTAAAACGACATTATTAAGTCGAAACATATTATTCCAAAGAAGGGGTCACATGAATGTGAAAACCTTTATATGGGGTTCTCTTTTGATAAAATAATATTAAAAGTACCTTTTTGTACAAAGTACTGGAAAATCGTTTTAACTAGACCCTAGTACATCTAGTACACCTAGTGGGGTACTAGATAGATTAAATATAATTTTATTTTAATAATTTTGTTTTTGGTAGGAGGCTGAAAGAAAAAAAAACCTAAAATGATAATTGTCGATTTGAATCGCGAGTTTGAAATTAAACGGAATTGATGACCGTCTCTAGGCTCCCAATTTGTTTGGTCATTTGGGGGGTTAGAGGGGACTGCGGGCGGGTTTTTCAGCTAGTTCAAAAATTTTTTTTGACACTTTCTACTCTTATACTAACCATGTACACAATGTACGTAAAAACTTTATAATCGTATACTAATCGTGTACATAATGTACGTACAAACTTTCTAATCGTATACTAACCGTGTAAACATTGTACGTATAAAAGTTTCCTCTTAGAACAGTTTTTTTTTTCTATTCATTTTCGACAAAATTCTATGCAAATCTCGTGTCACCAAAGCTCACCTTTTTAGAGTTTAAGCAGCTTTTCTCAACATATGATAAATTTAATTAATGTATGTTGGATCTTTTGCATTATCTCGTCGGAGAAATGAAAACATTAAGTGTGTTATTAGTTATTATACTTACACGATCATTATTGCAAGATGTTTACGGGCATCAGTTGTGTAACAAAAGTTCCATGAAACGAGTTACGTCAGAATGTATTTCGTATATAACGTCATTTGCAAAAGTTACAATTATCTTTTTGGTATAACAAGCACTGCTAAAAGAAAAGATAAAGAAAGAAAGAATGAAAATTGAGAGAAATTTTATGATCATAAAAAAGATAATTTTTTTATGTGTATTACAGATTTACATAATCCTATTACAATACACTTGACATAACTTTAAATATTTAACAATAGTATACTTCAGAGTTCATGTTTAAAATGGTTATGAAACCTTCAAGGCCAATGTCGAAAATATCTGGACACCTAGAGATTTTATTTAGCAGTACTATACCTCTTTCATCATGCTACGCTGGGCTAAAACGTCCGTTCTACCATGTGGAATATAGAGCAAGTCGTGATATCGACCCTGGCGATAGTTGTTCGGTAGGCTGTCGGTGAAGTAGTTTATTATATTAAATGCTGTTACTGACTGTTCTTATCTTTAAAAATATATGTTATTGCATTTAGAATCTTAGGTTTTTCTTTAACAGTATCAAAAACAACAGTAACATTTTAGGCCTGTTAGAGGAAATCAATACAAGTGGAAGGCTATACGTATAATCGTAATAATTTTTGGATTATGCCATGTTGTGCTTCCTCCTAACTTAGTGGGGTGTGTCGCTCTCCACAGAGAGAAAAAGGTGCCTTATTTTTAACCCCACGTGGTCTTAAAAGTTGCGTATTATCTGTAGCTTTTTGAAAACTTAAAAATATATTAAATTGTTGTTCATTATTAGATTCTCGAATGCCCTGATGTTTTGAATGAAGTCAGATTTTGTGATTTGGGAAAAAAATATGGGTCAATTTATTTTTTATTTTTAAGCAAACTTACTTTCTATTGAACAACTGTAATACAAAAAATATTTTTTCAAATATACGAGACCTGATTGTTAAAAATTTTTGGGAAAAATAAGAAGTATGCCAAAAATATACCAATGAAAAAATACAGAATCTTCTACTAGAACACGTTTTTACAATTTTTGAGTAGGGTTTGGGTACCGCCGCCCCGGGAACCATTTATAAGATGACCAAAACCTCTGCCATAGGTCTTCCCAAGTGTTTCGCTTCATGTGGTGATTTAGCAGGGGTACCCGGATTTATCCGGTGAGGTGTGTTCAGGATGCGTCTGCCCACCAGCTGCATAACGGGGCAGATCGAGATAGGCTGGCTTGGGGAGACCCTTTGACCTCTCCAACTGGTCTCTCGGCCCATCGCCTCGCGCCGTGGTTAGAGGAATATATTAATATGTCCGTCACTCCTGGACACGCTGATCCCTAGATTCCTACCCAACCCTCATACGTTTTACCTCCACAGAACAACCTCTCCTTCTTTTCTTAAAAAAAACCCTCCGCATAGAATCCCAAAAGATGACTTAGGGGGGACTGAGCGAAATTATATCAAGGGGTTAATGCAAAAAAAATTAAATAAAAATTAAATAAAAAACCATTTCAAGTTATAAAACCACATTCAAACAAATAAACTAAATTTTTTTGCAACAAAAACAAAACTTAAAAAACACTAAAAATGAAAAAGTAGAAGACAAATAAAATATAATTAAAGTACCTTAGTCCACCTAAGCATAGTACAACATAGTGAGGAGTACTAAGAAATACCATTACAATACTTAAATTCACCAAAATATTTTGTATGGACAATGTTTTATATAGTCGCTAAAATAAAAATTTAAACAATTTGATAAAATCTATAAATGATATAAACATCTTTATAATTATAACGTACACCAACATTTTTGAACAAAATACAACAATAAAATGGTTTAAAAAAATTTAATGTTAATCTAGTATAAAGACAGTAGTTACCATTTTAATCTGGCATTATATTTATAGAACGTAGCTTGGCGAAAATATAACCATTTCAAGCCTTTTAGCCAGCAACAGAAAATACCTCTGTGGTCAACTAAGCACATCTTTTCTCTGGTTATGTGTCTCAAGGAAATTTAGGGAAACGGAACATTTTTACATTTCCTTCATTACATAATTTTAACATTTCATACGTATTTACAATGTTCAGGAATGGAGGCTGTGTCAGAATTAAATCTGTGGCCTGAAAATTAATTCAATGTAGTTATTGATGTTGAAATTCATTTTTTAAATGAATTCCTAGAAACATCCAAAAATTGACACACAATATTACTTAGACATCGTTTCTACAGAGTCCATCATCAGGGCAAATGTGTAGATTGTTGTGAAGTGTGTGTTTTTGTATGTAGAAGTGATAATGTTAATCCTTACATAAGTATAATGATTTCTGAAATCAATCTCACCTTTAGTTTTGATGTAGCCGTCAAGTACCGAGTACCAAATATTTATCTTAACCCCGTCGTCCATGTGTGTCTGTTTTTTTGTTGATTTCAATAATGCAAAATGTATTCACCCAAGTAGATTAAGATGATAATTCAAAATAAAACATACTTCATTTTTACTTTTTATTAGTACTTACAATTCAGTTTGTACAAATGGTTTGTACAATTTTTTTTGTACAATTTGTACAATTTTATGTATTAAGGTTTATACTACTTTACGATTGAAAGCATTTCTTGTGAATGGAAGAGGAATGTAGATTGGAAAAAATAACAGTTTAACGATATGTGGTACATGCGAAATTTTGTTAAATAGTAAACAAATCTGTTCGAATTAGGATTAAAAAAAACATACTTGAAATTAAAAGGCATACATGTTTATGTATTTTGAAAGAAGAAAAACTAGTTATGGAGGATATATTGAATATTATAGGATCACTGTAACGATTTTCAGGTGGAAGCAGTTTTTTCAAACATGGAACAGAAGAACCTTTGTCTTACCGGGACAAATTATATATTTTGTTCTCTGGCGAAGATAACTTTTAGTTATGAAACACGTTGATATTTTTATTAAAAATATTGATATTAACAAAGTTCATTATCTTCATTTTATTTTCTGTGTCTTGTTCTGTTTCGTGTATCACTTAGATTTATTAGTGTTATCTTTTACTTCAATGTATAAGTATTTAATTGGTGGGTATAACCCTCAAAATTATTCAAATTAAATTAAATACCAAAAATAATCAATTTCAAAAAACTTTACGCAGTAAAAATATCAAAATCTCATACACAAGTATGTTTGTAGAAACGATGTATGTTTTCTTAAGTCACGACTTTCCTATAGAAATCCGTAAGCTATCCTTGCAATTGTATTGTGGCCGGTCTCTGAATCAGTTTGCAGGTTACAAAGAAGTCCATTGTGTACGAAAACGATAGAGAAGCTCCATTTCCTTGATAAGTAAACCTCATTTCCCAAATAGGGTTCAACAGTCGAGCGGGAAGTCTTTATTGTGAAGCCTTAGGATCTCATGCGAGCTTTCAATCTAATATTTATCCAATCCAGTCTATTAAAACTGCTGAAATTATTGCGGATCTATGGAACATTTATCATTATGTCCTTGGAAACCTTTGAGAAATATTTGTATCAAAAATTATCTTACTTAACTAAAGTAATATTATTTAAATATTGAAGACAATATTAGTGATTTTTAAACGCAAATCTGAAACAGAAAAATCAGAAAAGGAAACGGTCACATCTGGGACTCGAACCCAGGACCCTTGTCTTTCCGGGACAATGCTCTACCAACTGCGCTAATGGGACCCTATCCTCATCAGTCACTTTTAACTGTATCATACTTCGAATAAGAACTACCAACGTTGTCTTCATTTTTTCACCGCACATTTTTATTGGCAACTATCTTTATGTATGATCGCAAGATTCAACCCGAACTAAATGCAATCCTAGACAGCGTCTTATAGATAAACCTATCTTATTGTTTTTTTATTTATTTTTAATGTGCGACATCTATTGACTTTTTCTGCAAGTCTAGAAATGAATTATTATTTTTCGGAATAACTTATTGAGTAAAACCTCAAATTATAATATTTAAATATTGAAGACAATATTAGTGATTTTTAAACGCAAATCTGAAACAGAAAAATCAGAAAAGGAAACGGTCACATCTGGGACTCGAACCCAGGACCCTTGTCTTTCCGGGACAATGCTCTACCAACTGCGCTAATGGGACCCTATCCTCATAGGTCACTTTTAACTGTATCATACTTCGAATAAGAACTACCAACGTTGTCTTCATTTTTTCACCGCACATTTTTATTGGCAACTATCTTTATGTATGATCGCAAGATTCAACCCAATAAGACAAAACAATAAGATAGGTTTATCTATAAGACGCTGTCTAGGATTGCATTTAGTTCGGGTTGAATCTTGCGATCATACATAAAGATAGTTGCCAATAAAAATGTGCGGTGAAAAAATGAAGACAACGTTGGTAGTTCTTATTCGAAGTATGATACAGTTAAAAGTGACCGATGAGGATAGGGTCCCATTAGCGCAGTTGGTAGAGCATTGTCCCGGAAAGACAAGGGTCCTGGGTTCGAGTCCCAGATGTGACCGTTTCCTTTTCTGATTTTTCTGTTTCAAATTTGCGTTTAAAAATCACTAATATTGTCTTCAATATTTAAATATTATAATTTGAGGTTTTACTCAATAAGTTATTCCGAAAAATAATAATTCATTTCTAGACTTGCAGAAAAAGTCAATAGATGTCGCACATTAAAAATAATAAAAAAACAATAAGATAGGTTTATCTATAAGACGCTGTCTAGGATTGCATTTAGTTCGGGTTGAATCTTGCGATCATACATAAAGATAGTTGCCAATAAAAATGTGCGGTGAAAAAATGAAGACAACGTTGGTAGTTCTTATTCGAAGTATGATACAGTTAAAAGTGACTGATGAGGATAGGGTCCCATTAGCGCAGTTGGTAGAGCATTGTCCCGGAAAGACAAGGGTCCTGGGTTCGAGTCCCAGATGTGACCGTTTCCTTTTCTGATTTTTCTGTTTCAGATTTGCGTTTAAAAATCACTAATATTGTCTTCAATATTTAAATATTATAATTTGAGGTTTTACTCAATAAGTTATTCCGAAAAATAATAATTCATTTCTAGACTTGCAGAAAAAGTCAATAGATGTCGCACATTAAAAATAATAAAAAAAAAAAACAATAAGATAGGTTTATCTATAAGACGCTGTCTAGGATTGCATTTAGTTCGGGTTGAATCTTGCGATCATACATAAAGATAGTTGCCAATAAAAATGTGCGGTGAAAAAATGAAGACAACGTTGGTAGTTCTTATTCGAAGTATGATACAGTTAAAAGTGACCGATGAGGATAGGGTCCCATTAGCGCAGTTGGTAGAGCATTGTCCCGGAAAGACAAGGGTCCTGGGTTCGAGTCCCAGATGTGACCGTTTCCTTTTCTGATTTTTCTGTTTCAGATTTGCGTTTAAAAATCACTAATATTGTCTTCAATATTTAAATATTATAATTTGAGGTTTTACTCAATAAGTTATTCCGAAAAATAATAAGTAATATTATTGTAAATCAATTCGAATTTATAAGTGATGATATTTTATTAACGTACAAACGTATTTTCCAAGCACATTTGAACTTTCTAATGATATCGTAAATTGGAGAAATAACAATATCAGTACCTGGTACCAGAAAATAGAAACAATGGAGGAGTCAACAAACTGTGTTTTACGAAAAGGCGGTTTACGAAATTCATTCTAAAAAGCAACGTTTATAGTAGGCGCCGTTTCTTAAGATTTAGATGAGGCTTAATATTTACTTTTAACCCATTTGTCGAAGCTTTGAAAAGATTTTGACTGTATCTTAGTTCTAGGTTAATTAAAATCAAATAATTCTCTAGTGACACTTGAGAATTTATACGAATGAACATCTTGCATCTTTCCTAGAGCGGGGAACATTCTCACGTATTTGGGGCGAACTGAATAACGCGAGCTTCGCTTCTTACGTCTTTAGATTTATTGCAGCACTCATAAAATATATTATATTACACTTCCCGTTAAGCTTACCGAAGTTATTCATATCTATTTGATTTTAATTCATACAATTCTTAAATTAAATTTTTCCAATATTATATTTGTAATGCGCAGTGCGGTCAAATGTTATCCTTTGAATATCTTTCAACCGATACTGTATTATTTATTGCCACAATAGTTGACAAGCACGTTGCAGTTTGTAAGTTCACCCGGTGTAACTTTCGAAATTAATATTCACCGTCTACAACACTATTGAATAAAACTTTCAATGTAGGTAACGTAAATTCATCAGAGGGTGTATCCGCTTTCAGTTGCAACTTGCCTATTATCGGAAGGAAGTTCCTTGCTAGGTCAATCGAAAACCACATACTTCGAAGAATTTCAATCAACACTAATTGATATTGTGGAAGTTTCTTCGATGGATTGTGTTCACTAATATAGACTTTAATTGGTCAATGATTGCGTTTCATGAAGGGCATTAAGTGTATACTAATTAATGAACTAGTTTCCAAATCATTTGACGTGTAGCTCCGAAGTTTCCAAATACGAGAAGCCATGTTTCTATATTGCTTAGGTGGATACAATGTATTTAACAGTCAACAATTTTTTAACCAAATCAAGCCACGTGCCCCATATTTCGCACAAAATCGATATGATGTAAGCAGTTTTGAAGCTGATATTAATAAAGCCAACAAAATGGAAGCATGTGCCAAAAAGTAAAACACTTTCTATGAGATCTTGCACAATTGTCCCAACTGTTTGGACCCAGTAAAACCATTCCTAACCCATTTTTGAGAAATTTTATCAGAATGAGAGGATAAAGAGAGCGTTAAGTAAATGATAGAGGAAAAGAATGGGAAGGTGAAGAGTAACCTGCCTGGCTATTTACATTAGAGCATTAAATGTAAGTAACGTTATTTTAAGCAACGTTTTAATTATTAATATTCGTGTCTCACCAAGGCGATAGGAAGAGTATCTCCATCTCTAAACATGAAGAGAAATGTGCTTTGTAAAGTAAAGTGATTGAAAAAATTAAATATATTATGAAATAGTCGACAGCCTGGTGGGTTGGCTGATATGTACACAGCGCATAACCGACTTACTCCCTTTTCAAAAGAAGTTACGCTTAGTCATGATTTCTGTACTCAAAATATATAAGGTCGTAAATATTTGGGCTTATAGTTTGTTTTTATTAGCAATCGAAAAATCTTTATTATCCCATTTCTACCTGTCTTACATTATCCGTTCTGAGATTAATTACCTTTAAGCTTATCTAACTCAAGAATCTTACAAAGGTGTGAGTAATCTTTCAGACGGCAACAGGTTAGGTTAGGTTGGGGCGGAGGGTGATGGGATGGTAGGGGCAGAAGGGGGTACTCACGTGTCTGCTCACGAACATTTATTATCTGACACTACTAAGTGAACCCACGCTAGAAAAGGATAACCTTTTATACCCTACTTTTCCCGAACTACTCTTCCCTCACGTTTCTAGCAATGCCGAACATCACACGCGTCTTAGCCGTAAAGTGAACGGAATAATCTCAAACTCTTGTCTTATTCTGAAAAAAGCATATCTTCGTAAAGATTTTTAAATATTTAACATTTAACTCTTATTTATGGAAAACGCATTTCATCACGATGCTTGCGTAAAAGGTAATAAAATAAATTTAAGCCTTTTTAAGCTCACGAAAAAATTATGTTTTACGAGTTCCAAATTGTAGCATATAGTTTGAAGATATTCCTGATAATAGTCAACTTCCAAAATTAGAGAACAACTCAAGAAGAAGTTTAATGTATTATTTTCGCATCACATTTTATATAAGGAAAATAATTAGAATTAACTTAATAAAAAACAATAACACGATTTAATTTTTATAACTCAGAACTCACGATACTGTAAAATATATATTCTTAAGAATTTTACATTAGATAGACTTTCATTTACTTAAAAATATGTATTTTTTTCAAATAAAGCTATAAGCGTGCATAAATATATACATTTCTACTCTATCAAGGCAACAATGCAAAAATATCCTTTGAATGGACACAGTAGATTTGACAATAGGCAATTAATTAGCTCATGAGGCTTCATGAAACCCTTCAAATCACTCTTGTTATCAAAAGAATACATCGAATTTTCACGTATGAACCCAACCTTCATTCAATCTTCACCCTTCTTGGTTACTAAGTTACCAGAAGAGCAGGAGTTGTATGGTTCATACAAACTGGCATGCCATCGGCTTCATAGGGCGATCATTGCAGGTTCATTCACAGGGAATTTCCATTGATCGGTGCTTAGCAACTGACGGAACGAGGAAACGAACGGCCTGGACTTAAAGGTATATTAGTTTCACAGGAATGCGGGATGTAGAAGGTGCTATGAAATTCAATTAAAAGTTTATGAAAATTAAAAATTAACGCTTTTGAAAAGACGTTTAGGAAGACAATATTATCGTCCACGCACTTACAACGTAAAAGGATTATTTTTTTGCTCGAGATTTAAATTCATTATTAATAAATTTGTAACTATTTTAAGCAACAAAAGGCGCGTTGTGTAATTTAAAAAAAAGTTTTTTTTTATTATTTAAAAGAACCATATATGATGTGTCAATAACGATAATAATGATAACGGTAAAGTTCACCCTTTTTTGTGGAATTCAGACAACACAAACAGAATTCGAACAAACGAAACTCGAAACAAGAAACGCGTCATTGAAATCGAAATCACGATTCCTAATGAATAGGTATCTACAGAAAACTTGAATGACGTCTTAGTTGCAAGCAAGTTCAATCACTTTAATAAAGTTTAATTCAACATTAATATAATATGTTGGTGTTATATGGAGCATCACTGTTCTAGGAGCGTTAGTCTGTGTGAATGTGCCGAGTTCAAGCTAACGCTGCGAGCTACGAGCTACGGATGGGAGCTACGACGGCTACGAGCAGTGTTCGGGGCCGCCTCCGCTACGCCGCCCGTCCTCTGCGATCCGTAGCAGATCTACGATGCGAACAAATTGAGTTTTATTGACTGAGATAATAATGGTCCCACTCCTTCGTTTTTGCACTAATAAAGACTGATTCGGTAAATAAATCTAGATTATTTTATACGAGTGTTACATGTTTTTAAATAGGAACAAAAAAGTGCCTTCGAAGAAAATGTGGAAATGGATTGTGTAAGTCAAATATTTGAATATTTACTTAAAATTGAAATAAAATCACTCATACGTACGTCCTTAGTGCATCTATTAGAATATATAATTAAATTGTGCATATAAAATGACAGAGTAAAACTACTTATTTATAGATTTGGGTTATTTTATTAGGTGTTAATTGAGGGGTATTAATTTAATTCACCTGCTTTTATCCCATTACCCATGAATGATATACAAATATTAAGGCTTTTCGCCCTGCCCCCGGGGAGCCATCATGCGGCTCTAACAACCTGTTGGAGTTCCACACTTCCACAATTCTACGGGCACCTCCCGCACCCGCCTCTACCCTCTCACTACCCTCACCTACTTGGGGCCACTTGTTACATAAACACCTGCTGAAAGTTACACGCTCAGTTGATTTAATTTATTTTAGTCACCTGGAATATTCCCACCTGATCAGATTTTTTGTGACACCGATAAAATTGTGTTACACTATAGAAAAAAACGCTCTAAAAACTTTGTTGTTTTGAAGTTCGAACAAAAAACGTATTTTATTAATGAATGTAAAAAAAATTAAAACAATCTGTGTTTATACTTATTTATTGAAAACTAAGTACACATAATCCTTCGAATGCTAAGTATCAACATTTATACTCAGTGGGTGTAAAGTACGAACGTAGTCGTAGTATTTGTATTGTGGTTATCACTAAAGCAAAATAATCTCGCACCATGAATTTGCGATAGAAGTAAAGATTAGCCAATTGTAATAATTATTAAAAAAGGAACTTCTTTAAAAAACACACAAAAAAATTAAATATTATTTACAATACAAAATTGTTCTATTTATGTATGATGATTATCATGATTATTGTATGGTACTATTGAATTCTTGTCATTCAGTATAATACTACTTATTTTAATTTAAAAAATTGAAATCGTGAAATATTGGCTTCATTTTTCATAATATTTTGAATTATTGTTTGTACGTATGAAAGGTCCTATATTTTATAATAGTTGCAATGGTTTGGTTTAAAACTTAATAAGCAATAAGTCTAACTGCATTTAACAAAATAAAATCAACTAGTTTAGGATTGGTTCATAAAAAAATATCTTTAAACTATTTCGATAAATTCTCCTTATCTTAAAACTGCTGGTTACATTGTAAATATTATAGATCTCTGCATTTGGTTCATATTGCATTATGAAAGCAAGATCGTAATATCTGCACTGACAATAAAATTAATTCGCTAAAATGCGTATGAAATATTATAATAAACATAATTATGCCAAGTTACGATAATAGAATGATAACTTAAAAAAAACAAAAAAGGCCATTTTGCTAATACAACCGTGGTAAAAAATTGCGTTACGAAAAACCTTTATCTACATTTATGACGAGCTGTGATAAGTAAAAAAAACTCTCCCATAATAATCAAAATTATATGCTGTGTTTATTTGAAAATCTGAGAAAAGAAAAGATTTAAAGTATTGATTAAATTAAATTTTCTTGTCAAAAGTTGAAAACATTCGTGAATCTAGTTTCTTTGGAGTCATGCAAAACTTCCCTCTCACCTATCCTAATTGATATTTACTGCTGAGGGAAATTAAATAAAGAACAGAAAGTTCTCCATTTCAATTGCAAATGGAGAGGGTTCACGGAATGACAAAGAAAAGTCTCTGAAACGAAGTTAAGTGGGAAAACTTTAATTAAAAAAGTCAGTGCAACTTGATCTAATTGAAATGCCTTTTTTCAGTCAAATATTTTCAGTATTACTTACGTAAATACCTCAGGACTTTGTTCAGTGCACTAGACTATTTACTTATTCATTTTTAGGATTCTTACATAATACACATCTATGCATCACTAAAATATATATGAATAGCTAACGAAAAATTTTAACAAAGATTATAAATTTCTATGAAAAACGCATTTAAACTCAATCTTTACAAACTTGGTTTTCATCAAATGCTCCCCAAACCCGCAAATCGTTCGAGGACGTAATACAACTGCTATTGAAATAATATGTTATAAATTTTTCATCTTTGCATAGTATATACCTAACCGAAATATTTTTATGTATTGTTTACGTGATAAAATAATTACGTAAGATACAAATAATTTTATAATAAACCTAATTATAAAAAGGAAAATTTTACTCTTGAATGGCGTAGTTTTGTATCGTGCAAATTGCTGAAATTTTAGTCTGTTTTTTCCGGGACAAATAAAAGATTTTAAGATTCAAACGTCATTTCTAACATATGGAGGTTTGAAATACAGATATTTATTTAATTACTCAAGTTCACCATTTGCTTTTTCATTTTTTCAATTAGAAAAAGTGTGTTGAAATCTCGGTTGAAGCCGGTCACTCACCGCTATTTTTTCCATAAAATTACATTATTCGCCGTATTTTCATTCCAACCATAATTCTATCAAACACTTGTTCCATCAAATCCCCGGTCACGTACAATTTGCTCGCGAAAAGAAATATAATTACCCGAAGAGCAGTATCTGAGTGGAGACGTACTTTCGTATCGCGGAGAGATGGTGAGGGGTGTTCCTTGGTATTGACGAACCCTAATCCCCGCCAGTGAACGCCCTGCACGTTTCCAGGATATTCAATATGCCGTTTTATTGCCTAACCCAATGCCCCACAATTGGAGGTGGATCGATCTGGCTCCTAGTAAGGAATAAGGAATCACTTGTTAAATTGGCATATTTCAATATGTTTTTTCCCAAAGCATGGTAGAATTGTTTCAATTACAATGTCAATAAGAGCCGTTGATAAAATAAAACCAAAAAGGTTTTTCAACATTATAATTTTTATTTTTGGAAAAACCTAATGGGTCACTCCTCAGATTGTAATATTTAATTAATGAAGACAATATTTGTAATTTTTAAAGGAAAATTGGAAATAGAAAAATATGAAAAAATTTGGTAGAGCAGCACCGCCGCAAGGCAAAGGTCCTAGGCTCAAGTCCTATATGTGAACATAAGTTTTTGCCATTTTTCTGTTTTAATTTTTATTTTAAAAACGTTTATATAGTTTTTAATAATAAAATATTAAAATTGGAGATTTTACATGCTAAGTTATTCAAAAAAATAAATATTCATTTATAGACATGCAGAAAAATCGATAGGTATCGCAGATTAAAATAAAAATAAGATATATTTTTCCAAGACATTATATAGATTGAAATTCTTTTCGGGTAGTATCTTGCAATCATACATACATATGCTTTAAGAAAACTAAATTAATGTTAGCAGCTCTTGGCTCGAAGTATGAGATTATTAAAAATGACGGAAGTTGATATCATCGAAATAGCTTAGTGGTCAGAGCACTGCATCGGCAAGGCTTTCATTTCTGTGTTTGTAGTAATGCAAAATCATGTGTTTTTGGTTTGAAAATTTGGTCGCCTAAAAATGTTTCAGTTGCTTTAATTAAATACTGCGAGTAAAATATATCTTGGCCTTTGAAATAATCGAGTGTTTTTTAGATAAGTCTTTTTATAAGCCCAGAAAAAATAATGTAAAGGCCTATGAAAACTTCTTTAAAGTTCAAAATCTCCTACTTATGAACCCATTTTCGGTTATGGTTGTATTGTATAATTTGGCAAATTAAGTTAATTATAAAATGATTGAAAAACATTTAAATATTTGTGCCTGAACATCCACAAAATAAAATAAAAAGCACTTTTTGGCCATGTTTTTTTCTTGCATAAATCAAAACAGGCGGATGGTGTTAAGCGGGAATTTAAGCCTTATCGCCATTTACGTAAGTTGTGTTATTGATAGCGGTTCGATTCAACATATTACACGACGTAGTGCATCGCCTTTACATGTTTCGTTCGAGAGTGGTTAATATAGTCTTCAATGATTAAATATTAAAATTTCAGGTTTTCTCTATAAGTTATCACACTATAAAAGTGTTAATAAATTAATATTTCGCACGGAAATTGAATTCCACAAAGAATACAACGCTTACTAAGGGTCTCGTTACAATCGCAAGAATAGCCTTAACACATTCATCCCCTATGAATCTAGAAGGCGCTAGAGAAACAACCCCTCTTGCAATATTAGAATCCTGCCGAGTTCTGTAAAGGATTTGAGGCTTTATAAAATGCGTGTTTTGTAATCCTTGAAATTTATTTTCTTGCTTGAATTTATTCAATGCCTTGTATCAGATTTGCGCTAATTTTTAAAAGTAAAATTTAGTTATTATTACAGAAATATATCTGCCTTAAGCAGGAAAACACGTAGATAAAGAGATTTTGGAGTCTGATGTTTGCACAACGTACTTTTGCTGAAATATCAAAGTCAGTTTACGTTTAGACTTCGAATTCATTACTTCGTTTGTATCTACAACACTCGTGTTGACCTGCTTGTCGGTTAAATTCCACGACTGAGAAATATATCTACTTGAATGCATTTCTTTGAATAGAATTTTTATTATTAAAAATATGTGTCTTACGTTCATCGAAATTCTTGTATAATTAGTACATTATAACGAAAGCTAAAAGATAAAAATCTGCCGTCCCGGCATTAACAGGAATTCACACCGTAATAACCGAGATTCGCTGCCAATTCCGGTCGGCCATATAACAGGCGATATGAAATCTGAAAGGTAACCGTCTCCCGCGGAGTTGAGCTTCTCAATTCACTTGGCAAATCCCCCGGGCACATAAAATAAATCTGGTCATAAATAAAAACCCCTAACAAGGCGATTCTCAGGTTCCGCTATAAGTCAGCGAGTATAAGTCTGGCCTAAAGTAATGCTCACGGAATAAGTCGAAGAGAGACAGAGAAAAAACTCCACAAGATGTGATATGGAATAAGTTGTTTTAAGTAACGTAGTAAAATACGAAACTTTCAAAGTTATATGCATAAACCATTATGCTACCTATTGATATTTTATCAGTCCCGTTTTCCTCTTCTAATTTTCGTGAAGGAATTTTTTTTTTAAGTTTTAAAATGAATTATTATTAACTTAAAAGCTTAGCAAAGTGCTTAATGGTATGTAGGTGCTTACGTGGCGAAACAATATAGAAATTTGGCTGTCATTAGTGTTTAGTTCAGTTATATCCAGTAAAAATACCTAATCCAGTATTGAAATGGTGCATACAATTGCATAAGTTGTGTGTTTAATGGTCAGTCCCGTAAAACTGGTTTAACAAACGAAAATAATTGTTTTGTCGAATTTTAAAACAGAATAACTTGCTAGTATATATATGTTTCTGTAGGGCTGTATTTGCAATCAATATATATATCCAAAACATAGCCCCAAACACTTAATTAAAACAATTCCTCATCCTAGAATCCAGCGCAGATACAACAGCAGCAAATAGAAATGTTTACCAACCTTGTTGCTATTTGAGTTCATTTGATCGCAAATTACAGTAGTTCTTTGTAAATAAAATTTAATGGTTCCTAAGAAAAGCGAACTCTCTTCACACTGCGAAAGTAATACATAATTTATTTAATGAATGGATTCTATTATATATGTTATATCAATTACGCTTTTGTAGTTCATCCACCATTTTAAAATTTGGTTTAAAGATCACGCTTAAATTCAAATATAAACAATTTCATAAAAGAATTCAAATTCCTGAGCTTTGTGCTGTCTAACTTATATCTTCAGAACGATCAATTTCATCGCAATCCTGCATCCCACAAATTAGAATGCTCCAAGACCAAGAGAGGCTATGTGAATAAAAGTATACTCCGTTCAGTAGGTAGAAGGGGATAGTCGGGCTTAGGCAGTAAATCAGGCGGACGGTACTTTCAATGCGCCATGTATCGGAGAACACTATAATGACAGTGCTTTATGATAAAGCGATGTAATATGGAACCGTCATCATCAATTGTGATACGTTGGAATCGTTTTTCTACTTTTTAGGTAATACGACATAAAATCTTATATTGGAATATTAATATTAACAGGTTGCATACTGCGTGTTACACGCGCATCATCGTGAGTTTGATGCAGTATTATTATTGGATTTAGCTGTCATAAACAGATGGATTGAGAAAAGAAAATGCTGCCATGTTATGGTCGAATTAAAAAAGAAATATAAAATTTTAAGCGATTTTTTAAATAAGTTTTTAATTATCATCATAATACGATATGCGCAGTTTCCCGACTGTTCAAAGCCTGTTGGATTATGGCAACCCCAAATTAATAAACGCCGTGGGGATGATGGAAGGTGCGGGAGTAGATGGAGAAATCGGAGTGGGATATTCAGAAATATCTACCTTGCTTTTCAGATCTGGTCAATAAGCTTAGTTAAAGCCATTAAACGTGTAGTTTTGATTTTTATTTTTGATCCCTCATCGGTGTAATATTTTAAAACGGGTTTTAACACTCGTAAAGGTCAAACTGTATCCGTGGTCAAGGGGTGGGACTCTCGACTAGCGATTCGTAGGTTGCGGGTTCAAATATTGGAATGTGCAAGTTAATTTCATTCCATTAATTTGTGTTATTTCACAATTAATTTGCTTACAATAATATATATTATATTTGCGGCACGTTCTAGAGTGGAATATATTCAGAATTGAAACTAAGATGTTTTAGCGGTGTTTGGTAATAAGAACTGAATTCCTAATCACCTCCCCTTCTCTATTACCTCACTAGCTCGATCAGTTGGGACTCTTGTGCGGTATTCACATTAAAAATATATATAAATGGTACCCACATGCTGTTTTCCCTCGTAAGGGTTGGAATCTGCTCTGAGTTTTAAAATGATTTGAACTATTTTTTCTCTTACAAACTCGCAGAACACCTTATTCGCACTGATGACAAAGATTTTTTTTTTAAAGTTACGTAGTTGTTTTTTTAAGTTTAATTAAAAACTTACTAACGTATTCGTATCGATTAGTAGGTATATATTTTTTTACATTTCACAGATACGACAAACAGGAGCACAATAAAAAATATCTTTTTATTTCTTAAAGTTCAAATTCAAATACAGCCACAACCTATTTATACTTAGTTTGAAGTACAGCGCGAACGAGAATTTATCGTCAGATCGTTATCGAACCGGAATTGTCATATTAATTACTGGAATGCTCGAAGTTCTCGCTCCAATTCAGATAATACTATATCTGGAGTTATCCAACAAGTGTTTTCTGTAAACGCCAATTATTCAGAACGAATATGACAAAGACCCGAGCGCTGGCAATCTATTTAGGGGTCTGCCGCATCCACCTCTGAAGTAGTCACGATGCTACAACTCGGGATACAGCACGAGGATGAATAAAGGCGCATAGTCAAACCAAAATTTTTTTATAAATAAAATGAGAAACGCCTCCACTCAGACCCTTCTTCCACAGACATCCGCCAATATCCGATACCCATGTTGTATACTTACGTTACAAACAACAGTTGCTACTGAAATCACGAGATCCACATCGCCATTAATCATTGTCTTATTCTTGAAATGTCAAAACTAAAATGCTTTCTAAACTGTTCTCACAACCAAACATTTTTGAAACTTTGTTGAAAAGTACACATATTTTTACAAAATGTCTGACACAAGTGACCATGTTTAAAGACTCGACTACAAACGAACTGTACAAACCCCGATGCAGATTCAGATTCAGATTCTTGAATCATCTAGTATCGGATACTTATCATCATAGAATATCATATTGTACAAGGTTCGGAGGCTGCGGTGTTCTCCCTCAAGTCATTCGGCCAGAGCTTTAGCCTCTCTACGATCCTTTGTACTGCAGGTTAAATAAAATTGTGTTTTAATTGGGGAGACTTCTAACGATAATATATGAAAATAATATTATAATAATTGCAAAACAGATTATTGCTTGTTTATAAATAAACTGTTTTTTTTAATAAATTAATTAATATTATTATTGAATATATTTAAAGAGAAAACCTAAACACGTAACGCATCTTTATGTTTTTACTATTCCTAGTCCAGAACAATTTGAAGTAGCTCAGTATTCGTTCGGACGGGAATATAGGGAATAGGACTATGGGCCAGGGGAAGAGATGGCGAAGAGGAAGGGGAAGAGGGGGGAAACTGAAAGCAATATCGCGGTAGCCTCTTGATGTCACTTCCGCCTGTTTCTCCCCAGGGCCGTAATAAGTAATGAACTGATTTTGACATTCATTGTAAAATTGAAAAGGTGCATTATTAAATTTGTAGTCGAAAGCGGTTTCTTTTACGTTTAATTTTCAGATATTTCTTCTTAAGGTAGGTTTTTAACTTCGTGATGTGATAGTTAATAAATTTGTTGAAAATGTTGTAAGAAAATAATTATAAGGACGTAATCATAGTTACATACAGAATAATAATTAATTGTGACAGAAACACTAATGACTATTCGAAAATAACAAAGGTGGTGAATAAGAAAAGGACGGTTGAATGAGTTGAACTTTTGGATGAATAAAAATGGTGTGCGTATTCAAATCGGCGCGCATTTGAAGATGTCGAAGTTACGTGGGAGTAAAGTTAAATCTCAATTTATCGTTTTTTAAGGAAATAAATGCTACATTCACAAATGTCATGTCATTTTGGTGAGCTGCACGTAGTGCACGTGGTCGTGCACAGTTATCTGCAAATAATAAAATATTTCAAGGTCTCTCAAAACAAATTTCAATGTTCACAGTCATCTATGCCTTCTTGTCTTCGTTTTCAATACTTTAATGTCAATGTGTCTTTCTAGTTTTCGGAGATTTTTAGCTCAGTAAAAGATCGCAGGCTGTGTTTGACATCGCGACGACGCGACATAACGACCACCAATAAATGACTAATGTCAAATATTTCCGCCCGTTGTTTATCAGTACCGTTATTGAAACTAAGAATTTATTTACGAAATATGATTTTTATGTTCACATTTTGAAAAAACGATCGATCGAGCAAAATATTTAACAAAAAACTTCGAGCTTTAAACGATGAATGCTGTAAAACTATATATAGAAGAACGATCGATGGGATCCGTTTTTGTGAGTTGTGTGAAATTAATTCCGGGCTGGAAGAAATAAATGACCAATGCGTTTAAACGATTTTTCGAAATTTTACTTATACAGGGTTTTAACCCTTTCAGACCCTGTACTCACTTTTGTGAGGGTAAGTTACTGATTTAATTTCTGACGGTGCAATGCTTCTATGGGTGTGTGAACAGTCTCGATCGTTTGTGAGCATGGCTGGGTACTTGAAAAATATTTTTTAATTGGGTAAAATTTCTATGCGGTGGCAACACCCGGATTCTTTTGTTGCACTTTTATGACCGTTCGATAAAGTCTTGTCGGTCTACCTGTTTTTGCTCATAACTTTGCTTTTATTCAACTTCTTTCAATTGTTATTGAAGTTATCGTTGGTCATGAGTGTAGTAAACAATAGTGTAGCTCTATTACAAGTTAAAAGTGTATTTTGTATTGATTAGATACATTTGAATTTTACAACTCACGTTTGTGAGCTCTGGTTCTCTACCCTGCCAATGTAAGTAATGTATGGGATAAGATATTTGTATTCATTAAATAAAATGCCTTTGTTTTTACTGTAGTTTTATGATTTGTATTCTATTTACAGACCATGGAGAATCTTATAAATGATCCAGATGCCATTACTGACTTGCTTATGAACGGAAATGAATCAGATATTGAGTTATTTAGCAATGATGATAACGAAGATGAATGGACCCCACAAAATAGAAACGTAAGCAGTTCATCTGATTCTGAGCCAGACGAAGAACCGGATAATCAACCACCAGCACAAAGAAACTACCAGTGGAGGAAAAGATCTTTTGTGAGAAAGAAAACAACACCAACATTGAAAGTACCATCTCAAGTAATATCACCAGTCGCATTCTTTGAGAGGTATTTTACGCAGGAGCTTTTTGAGCTGGGAGCGAAACACACTGCACAATATTATTTAAATAAAACTGGAAACATACTGAAAACTTCTGCTTCTGAAATAAAAAAAGTTTTTTGGTATAAATGCCCTGATTGGCTGTAGTAAATTTCCGAGGATCAATCTATATTGGCATTCTCGATTTCGATTTGATCCGATTGCATCAGCAATGAGTCGTGACAGATTTTTTATGTTCCGCGTCAATTTACACTTCGTTGACACATTTGCTGAAAATGCAGGCCATGCTAATAATATTTTTTTGGAAAATTGATCCAGTGATAAAAGCAGTGAGAGACAGATGTCTTTCTATTGAGAGAGACTTTGGGTTTTACTCAATTGACGAGCAAATGATACCATTTCTAGGAAGATGTGCCGTTCGCCAATTTGTAAGAAACAAACCTCGTCCAACCGGACTGAAAAATTTCGTAATGACTAGTTCCAATTGAACAGTGTTGGATTTCGAGATATACCAAGGTGCGAATACACCATTACCCGATCGAACATAACTCTGCCAGAAGAAAGCTCTGTCTTCTTCGATCGTTATTTCACAACAATGCCTTTATTTGATAAACTCAAGGAGAAAAAAATTATAGCACAGGCACCATTATGCCTAACAGATTTAAAGGCTTCAAGTTTACCCCAGATAAACAAATGAAGAGAGGGGATTTTGAAGAAATATGCCGATCAGATGATGCTGTTTCTATTGTGAAATGGAAAGACAACAAATCTATTCTAATGGCATCTTCCTTTGTAGGTAGTACGCCCAGTACTCAAGTTGAAAGATGGGATAAAACTGAAAAAAACACATACAAGTTCAGTGCCCAGCTGTTGTAAAACTATACAATGAAAAAATGGGTGGAGTCGATAGTTGTGATCAAAGTCTGGAATGTTACAGGACTTGGGTCAAGACAAAGAAATGGACGTTAAAAGTAATTATTCATATGTTTGACTTAGCTATCGTATATAGCTGGAATGAGTACAGAAGAGTTTGCAACGAAAATAATTACAGAAAAAAGATATACTGGACCTGCTGGATTTTAGGCTGACGATTGGAGAGTATTTGCTTGGAGGACTGCCACCCAAACGAAAATTTGATGCAGATGCTGAAACGAGCACCCAAACAATACAGTCACCTTCAAAAAGATACCAACCAGCTGCAATTCCATTTGAAGACAAGAGGTACGACGGGTATGAGCACTGGCCCATTGTCGAATCTCTCAAAGCTCCAAGGTGTTGCAGGCTGGAGGGATGTTCAAAGCGATCTCGCACCAAATGTATAAAATGTGATGTCTACTTATACCTATCAAAAGATGTCAACTGTTTCTTAAAGTTTCATCGCAAATAATCATTGATTTTTGATAACTTACTTCGAATATTTTGTTAAACCCGTATCTCTTTTTGGAAATTGTTGAGACCCAGTACTCACAATTGTGAGTATGGCTTTTCCAAGAAAAATTGATTAATAAAAAATATAAAAAAATTCTTTTTTTCTTTTTTTGTTACCCATAATCACATTACTACAACGAAAAACTAAAAATTGTTTGTCAACTGGGCTCGGGTCTGAAAGGGTTAAGGGACGTACTAACTTATTTTTACCGATGATTCCTGAAATTTTACTTCTTCTTCTTTTTTCGTATGATGGGGGGTCAGAAGAGGACATCTAGGTCTGCGAGCCATTCTAGGGCCTCTCGCCTTGTAAAATCATCGATCCCGCCGGGGAATGATTGGAGCGGGCATTCGTTGACCACTGTGTCGTAGATCATTATAGTGTGCCAACTGACACACACAACGGCTGTGTCCGCCGCGCTGTTCGCGATGTCATCGGCACGTTATTGTTACCGCGCGTGTAGGTAGTGCAGTGAGTGAAGCGGATACCAAATTAAGTGGACCTCCAACTACAAACTATGCCGCTATTTAAGGGGCCGAAGACCGATAGGTATCCCGGCCAAGGGGGATCGATAAATATTGGGAAAAAATATGAAATTTTACTTATACAGGGTTTTAAGGGACATTCTCAACTTACTTTAACCAGCGATTCCTGACATTTTACTTATACAGGGTTTTAAGGGACGTATTGACTTTCTAACCAGTGATTCTTGACATTATTTGGAGCAAAAAAATGTTATTGATATTTCGGAATCCAGTAACTTTTTAATGTTTTTTTTCTTGATATTTATTTGATTATTTTGATATTTCGGAATCCAGTAACTTTTTAATGTTTTTTTTCCAAAATATTTTGCCAGCAGATATCCAGACATTTCGAAAACAAGTAGATGACTGCTTTTAAAAGTATTAAGAGTTCATTTATTACTTATCCACCCAATAATAGCATATCTAATCTAGTTGCTGATTTTTTTTGCAGAAATAATTTCTACTTTTGGTAGCAATGCCATTAAATCATTCTTACGAAGAAGTATGACCTAAATGCGGTCCTATACCATTTTAAATGGGGAGTCATTCATACGCAAGGCGCGTGCCGTCTTTGGAGTGCATATTGTGATGCTCCGACACTCCCTGCACCTCCTCATCCCCTATTTCCCATCCCCATACCCCGGAACTGCTTTACTTCATACTCAATATATATGTATGTACTTACCCCGGGACATAATCATAAAATATTTCCATTCTGAGAGAAACTGTTGATAAATTTCAACCATACGTACAAGTTTAATATACCCCTTAATACGAATCTGCTTTGATTAAGAGAACTTATATTAGAAGAAGTGATGATTGAATTATGTAGTTAGTTGTAGTTAAATATATGATAGTAAGAGTTAGTTACTCGTAATATTCGTCAAAGAAACAGGGACAAAAATCGGTCGGTATCTGATAATATTAATACTCCAGCGTCTGGACGGTGTAGGCCCTCTGATTGGTCAAATTTAAATTGTCTGTTTCGGTTAAATTCCGCTAACTTTAAAGTTAAGACACGATTTCATACTAAAATAGGATCGCCTCATAATAATACGAGATTTCTTCAAAAGCAACGTTTCTGCTCATATAATTTTTGGATAATATCGAAGAAAATATGTTTTAGAAAGTTCATAATCCATTGGATTAATTACATTACAATGAAAATTATCCACAGTTACGTGATTATGCTTGACGTTTATAAAAAAAATCACGCGTCCCTTCAATGGCCGATACGCACGGCTATAGATGGCCGACAGAGAGCGCACCTCTGGCGGTTTAAAAACGAACCAAATGAATGGCGCGAATATTTAAATATGCAGCTCACAATATTTGACTACTTACGATTAACAAGCGTTTACTAAGAATATTTCTTCTGGAAGCTTATCACTTTGTAATGGAATTTTTCATTATTATTTATATTTTTTTTGTTTATTAATTATAACTGATTTTATATTGACATGTTTTCTAATTTCAAAATTATTTATTTGCGGTGCTTTATATCCTGAGTGAAGTATTTTAAGACCTGATTTTTTTTTATCGAAAGTGTGATCATTATTCAAAAGATGATTTGCAAACTCAGATTCACTATTTCAAAGACCGTTTGAAGAGAATATGTTTAATTTTTTTATTTAGTATTTCAACTATCAATTTATTAGAATAACCGTTATTAAATGCTATTTGTCTTATGAATATATTGTTTTATGGTTATATGCTATTTGTTTTTTTCAGGTCTTAAAATACTTCACTATAAATTATTTTGAAATTTTAGAAATGAGGAAACATGTTAATATAAAAGCAGATATAATTAACAAGAATTTTTTTATAAACTCTCTTTTAAATATTTTCCCACTCAACTGGTCTTTCCCGTCTAACGATATTGTAATTCCTAATTATTATAAACCCAGCCTACTGTTACCCCTCCCCCTCCTTCCACTTCTTCTTTCCCAATTGCAATCTATATTTAATTTTTGACTTCGATGTATACACAATAAAATGTAAACATAATATTTTTTCATTTATTGGACAATTTGCATAGCGCCGCTTTTGTGAGATATCACCTCAGGGGCGCTATATTGTAATAATCTACCTTTATATATAAATTTTTACTCTCCTGATGATGTTGTATATATAATCTAACTTTAAACTTTATTAGATACAGTAAAAGTTGTAGGTAAAGAATTACCACCAGTTGGAGTAAAATTAACACCTTTTAATTAAACCGACTGCTAATCTCATCGCACAATTCCCCTCCTTTTATTCATAAACACTGGTACAATTAATAAATATGTAATAATCTATTATTTAAGTCAACTTTTTTATAACTATCTTTAATGGTGACAAACTAAACGATATTGATTCAACTTATAGACATTGACGGTTGTAACACATATTTAAGCACTGCAAGTCTCCTATGAGCTAATTATATTAGGTACCTAAGATAACAGTTAATATCAGTTGTAGACATGTAGTCAATAATAGTGTTTCATTTGAAATAATCCATCACAAATACGTAAAATTTCATTTATTCAAACAACTGTCATTCTTATTATGCGTAAATTTAGCATGTTATTATTAATTAACTCCTTCCTGTTCCGTGTTTTAACAATATATATATACTCACCCTCTCTATGTGAATGTCCTAATATCTATCTATTAAATGTAACTGTTGTTAATATCACTTAAAATGGGCGAAGCCCAACGAAGTGCCGCCCACAGGGCCTAGCAGAAAAAAACCCGCGGAGCGGGTTTTTAACTGCTAGTTCTGAATTAATTATACAGACACGGATCATGGATTAAAAAAAATGTAATACTGTTAATACAAAAGCCCTTATTGCTGAGAGCGAGTGGGACTATGGCATTTCCGATTACGATACGCAGTGAGGGTGAAGAGAGTGAGGGGAAGGAGACGGGGAAGATGAAATTTTTTTTTAATTGCTCGGATATTCAGATCTGATCATTAAACACAGCTAAAACTATTCAAGCAACATTTCGATTCAGAATGTTGGTCTTTCACTAAGGCAATATTAAGATTCCACTCTCGAATAAAAAATACAATTTGTTCCTTAAGGCGATGCTTAATGCTAAATTACTATTTTGATTCATCTTTATATAATATAATATGTTTTAGATAAATTGAAGGTTTTCTTATCGTTCCCCTTGAGTAGAATACAAATAAATAAAAATACTCAATAAAAAATATAAATAATATAAAAAATAAAAAACTAGTAAAAACAATTTTTTTCAAAAGAAATGTATGAACGCGTAAAGGAAACAACTTTCAAAAAATCCAATATTATAGCTAAGATTATCTGTAACAGTTTTCTTTGATTAACTTTTTCTGCTTTCTTATAAAATTATTAACGAAATAAATAAAAACCACCTTTGTCCTTGAAATCGAACGTTTCTAGACTTTCTGCCTACTACCTACATTCGTGACAATACAGACAAGACATACCAAGAATATACACATTTTTGGCCTATAGTTTCTTCTTAAAGAAAACAATGTTGATATTTTAAAAAATTAAATGAGAAGTGATAATAATAAATTTACTTGTTAAATACTAAACATAGCTAAAGTCATTTTAAGCAAATACAATTAACATTAAAAGTAATCAACGACAGTAAATATCATCCAATCTGGAACAAAGAAAAATAATAATATTTGAACGAAACGTGAAAAAATTAGGTACTAGATATTTTCGTAATACAATATTTAATTACCACGTATTCATTTCAAATCTTTTCTTCGTTCACTATCTTCTACTGTTTATTGTGTCGTAAATCAAATCCCCTTGTAAAATTGATAGTTATAACCTAGTTCAATAAAATAACATAAATTGAATTTTACTTTTAAAAATGATACAACCCCCGACTGACAACGCAGTAATTTCCAACTAAAAGGTTTTCCTGTTTAGTAACTTACTTAAGCTCCGTAATACGTTAGAAGCAGTATGATTACATTATAGCCACCATCAAACCACCGTCCAAACACACATCCATGGTGGTGGCTGGTGGTACGTTACACGGCGTGATTCCTAAAATGACGTTAAATTTCTAAAATTACAGTCGCAGGACAGCGGAGGCATTAGCGCAACAAAAGGCGACCATTCGCGTTCGAAATGGGGTGGGCACCCCACAGCACAATACACGCCCGGGGGATGTTTTTTTACTAACTTATTTCTATAGCGTATACAGTGAATATTTTATCTAGTATCAATCTTTTCATGTAGAGGGAGTTTTATTTTATTGTATTCAAAATAATTCTACGATTTGTCAGTACAGGCAATTATTTATTTGCGTTGCAAAACTCAATATGAGCACACTTTTTGTATCGTTGTCCAGTTTTTGCAACATAGATCATCTACTAGCACAGTACAATATCCCATATAGACTATAATTTGGCCTCCTGCATTATTGCAGTGATTCAACAATATTTACCGAAGACTGCATTTATTCTGAGGCAACACAATTCTTGTTTTGAGAAAGGCTTGTCAGATGCAACTCGCCAATGTAGAAATTTTTTCCGTGTTACAGCATAACAGGCCACTTTTTTATTACAGTTTTTTAATGATTTTAGTTACTTTAAAATGACACTTAAAAATACAGAAAACTAGAACATGTGAAAGAATGAAAAGAATAAAAGTTATTTATTTTTGATGAATTATGCCGTGTTGCAAATGTAGAGAAAAAAGAACTAAAGAAGGGGGAATAATATAACTACTTTTTTCTGTTGATTTTATGAAACTACGTATTTGATTAGAAACTGAAACACCCTATAGCTGTAAATCAGGACAGTAAACGAAGAATTTGCCACGCTAACAATGACTACCATATGTACGTAACTTTGACTAATGCATTTCGTGACTTTTACCGGCGATGTCAATTTATGTCGCGTAATTACTGATGAGATAGCACACGGTATTGCGTTTTATATTATGTGAAAGGATATTACGACAACTGTATTGATTTTCATTGTTTAAAAAGCAAAGGGTGAAAATAATGGATGACATAAAAAATATATATATATAGTTTTTTAATGCTGCGTCAGTTTGATTCTTAATTCTCCAACAATAACAGCCTAGGGATAAGAAATAATATACAGTTGGTTGCATTCTTCCTTAAGTTAAAGAGTAAGATTTTTCTGTACGTTGTTCAGGATTCCGATTTTTTCAATATTCATCCCGTTTAGAAGAGATGTCTCTTTTATTTTAGATGTCATTGACGCAAAGTTCAATACGATTCACTTTATTTAGTTTTCTTGAACTATAAAATTGGTTTGTAGATTTACTCATATTCACAGGCTCACAAATCAACAGAACTAGGATCCTCATTATAATGGGTAAACGGCATCATTTTTAAATCATGTTTATTTTCTCAAAAAGTGATCCTTACTTTTTCTGATGATTCTAAAGGTTTTCTGAGTAAAACAATTTTTTTTAAATATCTCATTTCAAAAGATGAAATTATTTCAACATTTTTTTGTACAAACACAAATGGTTATTTAATCACCAATAAATAATAATTCCTAAATAAATAATATTCAGAGGTTTGCAGGTAATATAAATTTAACTGATACTTCGAATCAGTTTCAAATATTTGCTTTATCTAACCGATAGGTATTTACACACAATTGAAAAGATTTCGATTTAAGAAACTGATTTCGAGATTCTCTAAATTAGATATTTTGCCATTCCATAATTAATTAAATACTTTGATGAAGAAGACGATTATGTATTTGTACCTTTTCCTCTTCCCCAGCAATCCCCAATACGAAGAGTTCGAGTTCGACCAGAAGCCGGGCTATGAGAAGACTTTCGGCGGGAGCGCTGGCTCCCCGGAGTCTCTGCCCTCCCCCGACCGGCCCCCCATGCGCCACATTGACCGCTACGTCAAGGCGGAGTGTCCCTGCCTCTCCAAGCGCTTCACCATCGCCGTGCTGACATGCGTGGGCTTCATGATCTCCTTCGGCATGCGCTGCAATATGGGCATGGCCAAGCTCATGTCTTCCAACGAGGTGAGTACCATTCTTTATGTTTCCTCTGCGCCACATAGACCGCCACATCAAAGCGTAATTCCCCTGCATCTCCAAGCACTAAACCATCACCGCGCCATGCTGATATGCATGGGATTCATGACCTCCTTAGGCATGCGCTGCAATATGGGCATGGCCAAGCTCATGTCTTCCAACGAGGTGAGTACCATTCTTTATGTTTCCTCTGCGCCACATAGACCGCCACATCAAAGCGTAATTCCCCTGCATCTCCAAGCACTAAACCATCACCGCGCCATGCTGATATGCATGGGAGTCATGACCTCCTTAGGCATGCGCTGCAATATGGGTATGGCCAAGCTTATGTTTTCGAACGTGGTGAGTACCATTTTTATGTTACCTCTGTGCCACATATACCGCCACATCAAGGCGGAATTTTTTTTATATTAACTCCACACAGGAGGCCCTGAAGAAAATAATTTCCCTCGGGGCCTATGTCATCTTTGGGGATGCTGTGTGGAGGGTCTTTTTGTGGAGAGGAAGTAGTGAACATGGGTCTTGAAGAGTCCCATGTTGTAGGAGGAAGGAAACACAGAGGTCGGCAGTTCGTTCCACAGCCGAGCTGTTGAACTTAAGAACGAATCGTAGAAGCGACCCGTTCTCATGTGACAAATGTCAACCGTGTACAAATGTTGGGCGCGCGTTTGGCGTGTAAAATGAGAATGCGCCTCTCCAAGCGCTACACCATCGCCGCGCGCGCCGTGCTGACATGAATGGGTTTCATGATCTGCTTCGGCCAGCGCTGCGATATGGACATGGTCAAGCTCATGTCTTCCAACAAGGAGAGCACAATTCTGTATGCCCCCTCCCCTGCGCAGATAGACTAACTTGCCTTGTATGTCCAACTTGCCCCGGCAATTAAACAATCCAACGCCAAAGGAGATCATGAAGATCTAGTAAGGAACTACATCGAGGAGTTTTATAGATCAGTTAATAAAAGGTATTAGATACACATTCTTATTTTTTCACAGTTTTTATTTGAATTTAGGTCACTTTTAAATGCCTGATTATTTTGATTTTCTTCGCTTTGAGACTTAGGACTTACGAATAAACCTATTTAGAAGGGATTAGAACATTTAATTTATTTAGTTTAATGCTATATATTAAAGATTAAAATGTAAAACAAGGTTACAAGAAGAGGTATAAACTCATCCCGTTATTCGTACATATTTTAAAGGTTGTAATGGTTTTTAATTATAATCGTGTATTGATAATGTAATTTATAGAAGGTCCTTTTTTATATTTTGTATGCGTCGATGACGAATAATAAAAGGAAAGCAATTAACTAAACGAAGCTACTGGCAGAAAGCATTAAAATGTGTCTTAATAACTCCTCGGCTTAACAAGGGGATCCCTGCAATAAATTACGTCATTATTTTGCATATTCGGTCCGATTTCCGCAAAAGGATAAGCAATTAATGTCCGGATCATAAATTTGCGATGTCCTCTTTTAATCAGCTTTTCAGCCAGTCGTTTTTACCGCCGACTGTTAGGGGTGGTCAGAGTCGGGTGGGAGAGTACGGAGAGGGTGTGGGAGGGTCACCCTACACCCTAAACCCAACACCCTAAACCCAACACCCTAAACCCCCCCCACCCCTCTCTCTCTGCGAGGGATTGTCGCACAAGGGCATAAGGGAGTAAGGTGCTCGCCACCGTAACGGGGTATTGACTGTGAAGTTCGCTCAATTGTTGGGATTAATGCTGCTTTCACAGTAAGAACACTTGAAGTGCGCTGAGATGAGAAATACCCAAAGCTATTTGGGGGTACATGCAGGATTATAATAGAGAGTCTTGATTGATTTGACCAAAAATTATTTTTGGTAATCCATTTTCAATTTCAAACCTCACAAAACTTTGATCATATGCAATTTTAAAATAATTATTCGTTAAACAATTAAAAGACGAACTACCGCGTGCATACGTCTGATCCTTATTAACATATTAATATGGGAAATTAATATAGATATTTAAAAAAATCTTTTTGTAAAAAACATTAAACAATGGTAGTATCATCTATCATGACTCCCAACCTTAATAGATTCCGCAACGAAAATAGTTACAAAATTAGAGCAAAAATATTTTTGGAATAATTTTTTTTTTTCATAATTTTATTAGCAATTCTGCCCTTTAAAAATGTAAAAATTTTCAAATTGAGCAACTATAAAAAATAATTCAATGGAAGAAATAAACTTACAGCGGATACCAACCGTCATATTGTAATATACACCTTATGTTTCGGTAGCATTGTGGTAACAGCGCCCCCAGAGCGACTGTTTTGTAATTCTGATTGCATTGATGTCCCAACTAAGCGAAACGCCCGCAAACAGTCCTATCCCCCTCCCTTCCCCCCAAAACACCATCAAAAGGAATGGATAGAAGGGGTGGAAGGATCCTCAAAAATAGGGGAGAGTTATCTACTGGCGCCGTAGTTAGCTCTTAATAAATGGAGAATCTTAGCATCCATAAAAATATTAATAGAGTGATGAAAAAACAAATTAGGGGACGCGCATAAAACTCAACGACGCTGTACTGATTAATATCAGCAAAATTCATTAGCGGTTCACAAACTACTCAAATTGGTCTATGCGAATTTTATAGATATTTGTAAGTTCTATGAACAAATTATTAGCATGAAAGTTTGTTGCGGCCAAATGTCGTATGTGCCTTCTGTAAAGACTATTATAATATATTTTCTACATTTCCGAGTGCTTTCCATAGTGTAGTTTACGAAATCGCCTCGGTCCTTCGAACAATGTATCTGAGATACGAGAACGCGAAATCCATCACCATCGGAAGGGCTGATGGTGTGTAAGGGGAGGGGGGTAGATAGTAATAATAATTGGCTAATTTACATAGCACCGTTTTCGTGAAAAATCACCTCAAGGGCGCTTTACAAATATATTTATTAAATAACAAATACTAAAACTACTGACTTAAAACTAGTGACTTACCTCTAAGATTTATATCTAGTGACTTACGACTAAGGCCTATAACTACTGTCATAATGACATATATAGTTACATATCTAGAAGCTTATAACTTCTATTTAAAAATACATCGGTAAATACTATTTCTAATTTAAAAACTAGTAAACCGCTAGTAAACTAGCACCAGAAGAAGAAGGAAGATCTATGCTGGTAAAGAGCGAACACAGCAACCACACTACCTATAATAATCTAAGCAACACCTGCGCAATATAGGAGGGAATACGTAGCACTCAGGCTTCTTTACACGGAGAAAAATGAGTATTGCTGATTTATTAAAAACCTCTTCAAATTATTGGTAATCCGGTTAAAAAAAACGACTGCAGGCCGCTTCCCTATAAGCTTTTAGAATATTCTTAATAATATCGGAACACGTGTTCATGCACCTGTGTTTGTCTTATGATGACGAAATGCGAAAATGTTAGGATGTTTATGAACCCGTGTTCCAAAATCGTGACATAATATTCGTATTTTATTATAAGTTTATCAGGATACCATATATTAATTCATTCGTTAATGGCCTTCAATCCCGTTTTTAACCTGATAACGAATAATTTTAAGACATTCTTAATAAATTAGCAATATTTTTATCAATATGTTTTCTCCTTGTGCCTTGGGATAACTCTCACTGAACGTTTCCGCGATACATCTTGGTGAGCATACAGGTATAATAATTATATTCGTAGGTAGTGCAAAAGCTTGGAGAAGAAACGTACTAAAGTATTGATGTGTGCTTACTATTTAAGATTTTTCATCAAACAAATCTATTTTACCATGATATTTTATAGTAGACGATGACATTGAACTTTAGACATGACGATAACACTAAAAATTTACTAATAATGAAAAATAACCATGATTTATTACCACAGACGATGTAGTCCTTTCGGATAGTTTCAGGATTTTCGTACGCGTAAAAGCTTGAAGAATAATGCATAATATATTTTATTTAAGTGCAATTCAAATGATACTTTAAGTAACTTGATATGTGACTTGCATTAATTATCATTTGTTTCCACAGACGTTGAAATTTAACTGGACCGTCGGCGTGGAGAGTGCCGTGGACTCGTCTTTCTTCTGGGGCTACCTGGTGACGCAGATTCCGGGCGGGTTTTTGGCATCCCTGTACCCCGCCAACCGCATCTTCGGCACCGCCATCGCCTGCTCAGCCTTCCTTAACTTGCTGGTGCCCGGTGCCAAGATCCTGCATCCTTTCGTGCTCATTGTCATACGGGTCTTGCAAGGTCTTGTTGAGGTTCGTATACTCAATCGGTCATTAATCTTATAGTAGGGAGTAGGTCCCGACTTACTTGCATGTCAATGTTTTCAATTATTTCAATTTTTCATTATTTTGTATTTTAATTATTCCCGCTCAGCTGGGCTTTTAAATGTTTACTTTTTTAAAAACAAAGAACTTCTAAATGTGCACAACATGAATTCAATATATTTTTTTTGCGAGATGAAAAAATGGTAGTTTAGGATCAGTAAAATACATACGTAAACCAAATATTAACAGAGCCAGCTATATTTTCTTGTTGAAGTTTGTAAATTCATTCTAAATTTATTTCGTTCAATTCATTCCAAAGAATCAAATAGTGTATCATTTGCATGCCATTGATGACTCTATTCCTGTATAAATTAGTGAACAATGATATTTAATGCCCAGAGTTGCTAAATAAGATTCAATTTAATGTATCTACTGTCTTATTCAAATTCAAAACTAAATATCAATAAAATTCTTGTTTGAACAGACTGTGTAATAATTACAATAAAATGATGTCAAAAGTCGACATTTTCAATTGCGGATAATACAAAACGTCCATAAAATAGTGTTTGTAGCTTTTCTGTTTTTGTTTATGTAACTGTTACTTACATTGTACATTCCGTTTTCTTATTATGTTGTACTGTGATGTTTTTTGTTTTGTTAAATTCTGTTCTTTTAATTATATCCAATTTTTAACACAAGGAGGAAATCTGTGATTGGTCGTATTTTGGCAGATTGCAAAAAATTATAACATTCAGCTGTTGATTTCCCAAAGATTAATAAATAAATACTTCGCTACTAGTTGAATAACAATGAAGTAAATGATAATAAATTTCCTTATAATAGTATTTTTCCGACATGTTATGAGTAACTTTTCTGTTCTTGTTTATATAATTATGTCGTGAAATATTATAATTGTTATGGTTTTTATTTTGTATAATTTAGTTCTGTTGATTCTGCTCATTCAATACTCAAGAGGTATATACGAAATATACCTCGTATATTATTAGTTTTGAGCTCGTTTTTTAAAACGTCATAAAGAAACTTTCCTGAATTGCCGATATACCATTTCAAAAGATATTTTTACAATGAATTCCTGTAATATCTCAAAACGACACTATCACAAAAGAATCACTAAATATTCGATCAAAAATTAAATGGTTCCTATTTTGTATTCGTGAAGTATCCCCTACCGATAGCGCCAGACCAATACAGACGTGCTCCCTCACTGATGATGTTAATTTAAAATTCGATTATTCATTTCTGTCACGATCATCCTTCAACTAACACTGTTACATTATATCCCAATGATCCTGTACTTTAAAACAAACGCGTTTCAAATGCGATAAAGAAATAATAAAACTTATTATTGCGTTATCCTTTTATCGAACTTCTCATTCAGAGAGCTGAATTTCTTTTCATAAAAACGTTTTGAATATAATCTCATTTGTGAAATCTAGAATCTACTCCTTGTGGTTATCGGATCATTCGTACTGGTGGCCATCCGTGCATTGAGAGTAGCGGAAAACTCCGTGTCTAGATGGTTAATATCAGATTTTATTGTGAGTTTATTCCTTTGATGACACAAAGAAACTGAGCTTGTTCCGCAACCTCCCTACAACACAATACGGAGTAAATCTGGGCTCATCTTATGGGCTCATATCCGCTCGGATGGGCCGCCATACAAAGCTCATTCTCTATACTTATACTTACTAACACATAAATATGTATTTGGACTATAATATGTTGCCATTGGCAGCATGGGGCTGTATGAAATTTTGTACATTGCGTAATTTTCGACGTCTAAGGAGGGATATTATTTCTCAGACAAGTGTTTTGTCCACTCACGATTTTTGATTGAGTTACATAATGCTATACTGAATAGGTTATACACACTAGAAATGCCTTTCATGTAGATTTGAATAGAAATCAATGTCTCCGCCAATTTTATACCTTTTGCACGCGCTCTGTCTCTCTTACACTTGCCTGCCATCGTATATCGCCATCCCATTTGAAATTCGTAATGATGATGAGACATAGCTCTGTATTTGAAATTTAAAGCCCAATTGGTCAGACTTTTGGATCTCGAACATGCCTATAACGCATTTCTTGCGTTCTTTATTCTATGACACTAGGATAACATTAAATGTGGCAAAGGTGAAATATGCAAATTTGCTTAGTTTTCAGGTACAAAAATGTCTGTGGCTTCTTTCGAAAAGGGCTAATGTCAGTTTTTCGATAAATTTTTTTTTGCGATTTCGTCTAAAAATCGGATTACCTTCCTAACAATAAAATAACTTTCCGATTTCAAAAAAGATTTTTTTGATTTCCGGCAGCCAATGTTACACTAGAAAATCTCAAAGTTAAAACTTGTTAAAAAGAGAAAATTCTATTCAGACCTCTTAAAATTAAAAAAAAAACTGACATTGGCCCTTTTAGAAGCATGTCACAGATTTACTATCGGAATAACATAACTTACAAATGTGGAAACCTAACGAAAATAAAAAAGTGATTTTCTTTAATGTATCCAGATAGCATACAATACTCTGACTTTTACGTAACGTGCCTATTTGATCAGGAACATTATTGTGCTCAATTCATTTTTCAGAAATAGGGTTACTGAAACGAATTTTTACGACGTAAATACACACCGTGAAGCGCTCATAATAAATATGAATTCGTGACGATCAAACATGTTTCTTTAAAGACTCATTTTAACCCTAGTTGAATATAAATTATAATTTGCTTCCGGTTGAAAAAAGTTTTTACACACTTATCTCCTTAGTAGTTAAAAAAATAAAGTTGGGAAACGCTGCAGTATATTAACAAAGGTTTTGTTGATTGAATCTGATTTTGTAAGATTAATTTCCTTTCTTTCGATTTTTACGGCCGAAAGTATTGTTGTGGTTTAGATAGCATTTCTCACTGTCCATCAACACACATCTGCCCTAATGACGGACACTGTAATGCTGTCTGAAACGTTGGCTAAAAAAGGAGGAAGCGCAACACGGCATAATACCCAAAAAATTAATCACTATAAGCCTTCGTCATACACAAATTGAAATCATAAAACGTATAAATAGCAAGGACCAAGCTAATCAAAAATATTAATTTCGGTTGTTTGCGTGACCTGTGTAACTATGGTTCAATGAACCCCGGAACTAGGGTTTGCTTTGAATATAAGTATCATTTTAAAATTTGGAATTGATTGTGTGATGAATTCAGACAAGCGATAAAGTACCTACACCTACCTATAATATTATATCTCAAAAGAAAATTACATTATTTGTATTTTTTTAAATTGGAACTGATTTGACAAAAATTCCGGCAAAAAGTAAAGTAAATAAATTATGAAATTTCCGTTAATATTTTTTCTTGTTCATTCCGCAGGAATTAATTGTAATTGTTCTGATGTGCTACGTAAAATTTCAGCCTCACAAATCCAAAAATTATAATATCCCGTGATTTTTCACGGATCTGCGCTAGTGTATTAAAATGATATATTTTATTTGTTTTTCTTTAATCATCCGAACTTTCGAGGGTAAATATACAGATGTACGGGACACGGTTAACGAGCAAAAATGTTTCGTTAACCTAATATTTGTCTAATCGAGTATTGAATTTCCAAAACAATATTAAATTTGCTATTTTTAAATGGGATGGAGATATACTATGTCAGGCGAGTGTAGTGAGATAGAGCGCTGCTCTATTGGCCCAAATGGAACATTTGTTTCCATTCAAATTTGTGCGGAAGCCACTTCTAGTTTATTGTATCTTTCATACATTCAAATTTATATGCTGTAATTCATTTGAATTTATGCATTGCTTTATATGGCAGACAGCACTCACCGCTCTGTTCAGCTGAATAAAACCTGTTTCTGCTTTCGGAATATGATGGTAAAATGCGATGTAAAATAAGGTTAAGTTTGATTTTGTCACGTTGTGTTCCGGTTTTTCTTCAACCCTCAAAAATGAAGCATTCTCTGTTTAGGAGTGGTATTCACCCTGTCGTAATTCCAGGGCGTCACCTACCCCGCCTGCCACGGCATCTGGAGGTTCTGGGCGCCGCCCATGGAGAGGTCTCGGCTGGCCACTCTCGCCTTCTGCGGTTCCTACGCCGGGGTGGTGGTAGGCATGCCCCTGTCCGGTTTCCTCATCGCCTGGATCAGCTGGCAGGCACCCTTCTACTTTTATGGCGTATGCGGATTCATCTGGTAATTCTAACATTTTGTTTCATTCATAATGTTATCTGGTTGACAATTTCTAGGGTCACTTATTAATAAAAAAACATCAACAATATTTTTGATTAAACAACAATGGAATACGTAGGTACGAGCCAGAATCATGCCATTTACCTTAAATCAAACAAACAATTTAAATTGATTTTTATCTGCTTATATTTGCTAGTATGATTTTTATAGATATTGAATGATTTACAGCCTATATAATAATGAAATTGGTTATTAACGATACTGATTAACTTAATTTAATTAATTTAATTATTTACTACCCCTGACCCCTCAAAAATTTCTGTATGCAGGATGTCCGGAAACTCGTAAAACTAGTGGAAAACTGTTCTATTTGATCATATTGAGGTTTTTCTTTTAAAATTCAATTGTTTATAACTAAAAGGTTGAAAAACTTTTTACACTTTTATGCATTTTAAAAGAAATAAATCTGATTGAAATGATGATGTTTTTCAAATTTTACAAAAAAAACTAACTTCGGACTTCATTTACTCGAAATCTGACACAAATAAAAAAATCATATCGGAGAGAATCCAATTGTTTTGTAGATTCACCAGTTTCCCGTTTATACTACGAGTTTCCGGACACACCGTATATACAGGGCGGAAACCGATAACGGTCATTAAAAATAAAGGTGATTAAAGGTTTTTTTTTTCAAATAAATTGTTCTTAATTCCAAAATAAATTGTAAGGATCACAGATAAAAGAAATACCATGATTTGATCTCTTTGGTTTGTTGGGTCATTTGCGTACCTGTACATTGAATGTACATCTCAATAGAATGACACGATAACATAAAAAATTATCACGTTTGCACTTATCATAGTTGAGTAAGGCCAATAATTACAGTTTTCCAAATGAAAGAGATAATAGTTTTAGATTATATTTTTCATAATTTTTCCAAAGAAGGTATTTCCTAAAAACCATGATGTACGTTCGCAAGAAATGTTTATTTGATAAAGCGTCGTCTTGCCGAGAAGAACTTTTAAATTAAGTAATATTTATTCATATTTTTTCAACCGTTTTCCCTATTTCTCTATTGTTTCCAACCCACATTTATATCTGCTTCTCGAAACTACACAATATTTTCATTATGGGTGCCATGCCAGCTTCTAGATTGAGAATTCTGATTCAGTTTCCAGGCAGTACTACTTGGATTATTGCATGTTATTAGTAGAATACAGAAGAATAATGCCCACGATCAAGAATATAGAAAATAAAAATAAAATAAAAAATACATTAAAAACACAAAGGAAATCATTATTTTTTTATTGATAAACTAATGTTTATAAGACAAGGTTTTATGCATAGCATAAAGGGTAACAAATAATTATAAGCTATAATTAGTCGCCCGAAATATTAATACAAATTGAAAATATCTCCCGGGTAAAAATAAATGCCGCCAACGGGAAATTTATTTTTACTCTGGAGATATTTTCAATTTGTACTAATATTTCGGACGACTATTTATTGCTTATAATTATTTGTTACAAAGGAAATCAGCACAAAAGTGTCACCAAAATTGGTCACCCACTACTTAAACACTTCTACAAATCGCATCTACGCACAGCGATGCTCCGTTCTCGTTACCAATTACAGATCAATTGTGGAAGTTTCATTGGTTCCGCTGCTTTGATAGTCTGTGCAGTTTGCTTGTAGCTTGATAATAGTCCACACGCTTCCATAATATTCCAATTATCTATAACCAGGATAGAGTAAGAAGAAAACTGTTTGTTCAGGTACCTCTTCTGGTTATGGCTCTCTTTCGAGAAGCCAAGCAAGCACCCTGCCATATCAGCGCGCGAACTGATGTACATCGAGCAGTCTCTCGGCTCCTCCACGCACGTGGCCATGCCCACCATCGCCACCACCCCCTGGAGGGACTTCATGACCTCGCTGCCGGTCTATGCGATCATCGTGGCCAACTTCTGCCGCTCTTGGAACTTCTATTTCCTGGTGCTGTTCCAGGCCAAGTACATGCAGACCACATTCGGCCTCGAGATTGGAGAGGTAAACACTAAAAATATATTGGTATGGTTGATTGATTTTACCATGCGTTTGTGCTAACCTGATATGGAACATGATACATAAGATTGCTTTCCAGTTTGAACTACTTCTAACATTAATCCGAAATATGTTTAGATTTTCGATGGGTTTTCCATTTGCCAGTGTTTCATAGATTCAGCATATAAATACAAGTTCAGACTCTAGTAATTAATCTTTCGATTCTACTTTTCCTTCATCATCATATATTTCAGACAGCATCAAGAGAAACAAATAACTGAATGAGATAAAGAATATTACATAATAAACTGTCCAATGCATAGACAGGTTTCCGGGTGTAAAGATATCAGATAATATGAATTTAATTGTATTGAAATTATCACAGACCGGGGTGATTGCCGCCATTCCTCACATGCTGATGACCATAATCGTACCTTTGGGAGGTCTACTCGCTGATTACGTCCGAACAACTGGATTGTTGTCCACAACCAACGTCAGAAAGGTGTTCAATTGCGGAGGCTTTGGGCTGGAGGCTCTATTCTTCATTGTCGTAGCCTACTCTACAACTGCCGTAAGTATACAACTTTAAAAAATAAATAAAAACAAATTGAAAACACCTAACTTTAACAACCTTTCATATTTTCCGATAATTACTCGGAAATCTATAATGGCGTAGGTAATAAAAATAAAATGCATTTGTATTCACTATAAGTACCTACGTGAACATAATATAAATATACCGTCTGTAATTGGCTTCACCACAGTTTGATAATGCCTTCAGAGGCCGCAACAGCTGTCACGGGTAATAATAATTACACAGCAGAACTTGTTTAATTATAAACAATTTTTGTAAATTTTATAACAATGCTATTGAATATATATAAGAAACTTCCATTTTTTATTAGCAGCAAATCTTTAAAATAAACATATATAATAATAAAAAAAGAATCTATGCCAATTATGGGCATTCTGTTGATATTCAATTATACAGGTGTGACAATATAAGTAATGTTATTTTATTACACGACACATAAAGGGGTGAGGGGGGGATTTATATTTAGGATGGAGAGACGATGAAGGGCGGGAGTAGATGGGAAGGTAGATTGAGTTATGGCGCGATTGTGTAATGAATTTTCCTCTTAAGTCGAGTTACGACGAAAAGAGTGAGAGTTACAGAGTTAGAAAGTAATGTAAGTAAAATGAATTTATAGATCGGTAGATAAAGGATTTGATTTTAGAGTTGGTCTTGCAAAGAGAGAGATTAAAGGTAAGCGATGTTTGCTGTTGCGATTTGGAACATGGAATGATCATGACTATCAACTGAGTTATTTGCGATTTTACGTAACATTACTGAATCCGCTACAGTTAAGTTTCATAACCGGGTATACGCTTTTTTGCAAAACCGTTATATGCGGTTTTAATATAAAATTGTATGAAATAGTGTATTTTTACGTTTTTAATATAATGTTTGATGGAATGCGTTTTCGTTTGTTTAATTAGGTGCGATCAACTACGGCGCTTTCGTTCGGCGTGGCTGCAAGCGGCTTCGCTATATCCGGGTATAATGTCAACCACCTGGATATCGCACCGCGTTACGCCAGTATTCTGATGGGAATGTCTAACGGAATTGGAACCATCGCCGGCCTCATCTGCCCCATCGTTATCGATAATCTTACCGTTAAACCGGTGAGTGCATTGCCTAATTGACTCGTATTCAAAACAAAACATTATATTTGTATTATTTCACGAATAAATTAAATAAAATAATAAAGGTTAAATAATGTGGAGAGTGGACAATAATCTCAGTATTGTCTAGTCTTAATCGAAACATTTTAGAAAAAAAAAACAAGAGTCCCAACTGCTCCCAACCGTCTGGAGCCAGTGAGACTATGGCGTCTCCAACTGAGGTGTGTTGTGAGGCTGAAGGTAGTGAGGGGGGAAAAATATGAAGAAAAGGAAAGTAGGAAGTATTTGGCTATTCATATTTAATCACCAAACACAGCTTAAGCCATTTCAAGCCACTTTTTTAAATTGTGAAATAACTTAAATTCATCAAATAAAATTGTCTTGCGCACCCTGGGATTTCAACCCGCGACCTTTGAATTGCTAGTCAAGAGCCTTACCACTTGACCAAGGAGGCGGCACGTAGCTCTAAATGGCTATCAGCGAATTTAATGAGCAAATTTCAAGAGCCAGATAAATTCTAATCATTCTACATCCCCTCCTTACTTCCCCTCCCCAATTCGGATGTTGGAACTCTTGCGCGATATCACTGCAAAAAAAACACCATTTTAACGAATCATTTCTGGTATCAACTATGTACGAGTATATTATTTGTTGTGAACAACGTGATGTCATCATATTCATGTATTTTTGTCTTGTTCCATTGTTATCTGGGTTACCAGCAAATAAAAAACCGGATCATATTTTTATAATAAATTCATACGTCTCGGAACCGGAGCACGGATCACGGATCACGATGTCGTCCATATAGAAATTCCAGTACCCACCCCTGGCTGTAGAAGCCCTGACTGCTGTTCCCGATTATCAAATAACTTTCGCTTGGCGCCTCGGAACAATGCCTCCCAGACTCATTCTTGGGAACTTCCCCGCCAGGGGTACTCAAAACCAACAGAGTATTAAAAATAATAAATGTTTTTACTTATTTCACAATTAAATATCAGCAAGTCTTTTGTGCGCAGCCTGGGATTTCCTTTTGGCAGATATTGGGACCTAAAAAATGTGTTTCAGTTTCTTTTGGCCGCCTGCGCTAGTTTCCAGAATTGCACGATTTTAGTTTTCACATTTAAAATAAACAATTCTTTCTACTCGACTGCGACCAAAATTTGGAGAATGCTATCAATTTGTGGGGCGGATATTGGGCACCGCCGCCCCGGGAACCATTCATTCATCCAATGGTCACCTCCTGGGTGGTTCGCTACGTTTGGTGACTAAGCATGATATCCTGGGCTCATGGAGTGAGGTTTTTCCAGACTTTGTCCAGGGGATTTGTATACCCACCAGCTGTGTGATAGGATAGATCGTGAGAGGCCAGTTAAAGGAAACCCTTAGCCGAACTCTCTCGACTTAAACAACGCCTTGTCCGCAGTGGGAGGGATGAGTTAACATGGCACTCCTGGATACACTGATCCCCAGATTCCTACCTACTCCTCAAACGTTTTCTTTCCCAGAACTTCCTTAAAAATACTCTCCAAACAGCATCCCCAAAGATAGACATAGGCCCTGAAGGAAATTATTCTCCTAAATGCCTTCTGCATGGGATCAATGTAAAAAAAACATTCTGTTATACAAAATTACTTTCAATGTTTTTGCCTAATCAGACACTACATGTATCTATTTTGTCTCTCAATCTTGTAGAAATCATCACTTCTTTTTCTAAATTAACAGAAGCAGAAAAGAATTGCGTTAACCTTTAATTTCCAGTCAGAAAAACTTTCTAACCTTCGTAACGCTATAACTTACCGTTCGGGAGTTTTCGCCGTTTCAGAATAAGCGTGAGTTCAGGTTTCATGCTTTTCATAAATAAAATCCACACGGGTAAAATCCAGACAACATCGATCATATGATGATATATAACTGATATCAGTTTTACAAGTATGAAAAACATTGATTTCTTTGTTCTTATTGTTGCTAGTCAATTTTGTCATTTCTTTCACAATTATTGCCTCTAATTTTTCACAAAATAATGAATGTAGGCAGTTTAGAATCACTGTTTAATGGTCGGTATATAACATTCATACCGCATTATTATCACGTAGAGCGGGTCCACGCATCACTGGCTTTCCGCATTGGAAAACTCCACGCTTTATAAACCGGGGGAGAGGAGATTGATGGCTGGAAATGGGACAGCCATTCATGGGTTTCGCTACACAGTAATAGTGTCGAGTTCCCTTCCAAGGTCTCCCGTCATGCTAACCGGTCATGAATACGTATGACTAATATTCGGGGAATATAACATTATAAGCAAAATTTCTGATGTTAACACTTTGACTCCTTTATTTTTTTTTGTTATGCGAATAAAAAAGTTGTTTTTCAACTTGAAACAATGTCAATCGTTAATGACGTACGTGCTTTTTTTCTGTTTGGTCATCATGACAAATATATTACTGGTGGAGCAACCCAAAGCGTCTCGGGTTCGATTCTCTGTTAGCTAAGTTCTCAGTCAACGCGCAATAACGATTTAAAATACGCAATCAAATGTTTGCATTTCTTTAAAGAAACGCGCGCGGCGAAAAATGAGAATGGCTGACTTATTAAAATCCTGTTAAAAACGTGATAGCAACCCATTTTCAAATAAAATTTAATCCATTCAAAAAATATCAGAACACATGTTCATGCAGCTGCGCTTTTCCGACATCCTCATAACACATTCGTGTTTTACTGATAGTTAGATTAAATCTTTCAATTCATTCTTTAAAGCCTGCAGTTCCGTTTTTAACAGGAATACAAATAATTTGTCCAAAGTTTTTAATAAATTACCAATATTTTATAGCAATAAGTTTTCTCAGTGCGCAAAAGAAATACTTCAGTAATTTTCCTAAGTACGAGATTTCTATACTTTATTTTTTCAAGCCCCGAAAACCTTTTGATTATTTTTCCAGGTTTTCTAAAATAAAATAAAAATGGCTGAAAATAATTTAAATACTGTAGTGCTAATCTTATCGTTATTTTTGTAATAATCAGACGGCAGAGAACTGGAAGACAGTCTTCATCATGGCAGCCACCGTGCACTTGATCGGAATTACCTTCTACGGCCTGTTCGCCTCCGGGGAGCTGCAGCCATGGGCCGAGCCTAGTCTGGAGGAGCAGGCCTCCTGGGACAATGGACCCAAGCCCGTCACCAAGGATGATGGGATGAAGGAAACCAACTTGGTAAGATAAATATGTTATTACTCAAATAATTACAATGCAGATAATGGTAGCCATCGTGCACTTAATTTCTCATGGGAAATATTAAAATAAAATTGTATTTTAACACATGAGTGCATTACATTACTACTAGACTTTGTATACCGTTCAGACAATTCTAAGCACTCCTGGTACAAATGAGAACCAACTTTGAAATTTTAAACGAAATCGGTCGCGTGATTTTCGAGTCTGCACGAAAAAAACGTACTCCCATTTTATTTATATAAAAGAAGTATACGTCTCCAGGAGTTATTTTGAACTCATTTTAAGGTCTTATATCACATTTTAAAAATGTTTTAATATTATTATAATTTTTTTTTTAATGAATCAATAACTCGAGAACTTGTTGTATCTAAAGTCCAGATGCAACACTTTATACGGACAACGAACGATACAAGAAATTTGAATTAAATATTCTGTATTGACATTCGAATTTTACTGAAAGTTAACTGCCGAAAGAAGTGCGTCTATACAAATTTGTAAATATATTGTAAAAAATTTTCGTGATTAAATTGAAAAATATATAGATTCAACTTATTTGCGATCCTATGCCGAGGCATGGTGTTGGACTTGATTAACCAATAATGTGTTAAACCTCTTCACCAGGATATGAGTCCAGGGACCCAGATGGTGACCCAACAAGCCCCCCCAAGCTACGGAGCCACCGCCCCAGCAGTCAAGCACGTGGCCAACAACCCCTTTGCCACCAGCTACGTTGAGGAAGAGGCCGTACAGCCTCCTGCTCAGGACACCTATATGCACGGAACTGTGGACGACAGGACTTATTAGATAAACTACTGTTCAAATATCTTCAATCAAAAGCTGTAATATTTTTTAATAATTTTTCTATGCACTTTTAAAGAAATTCTTTCGAGCACAAATTTTATGAAAATGCACAAATATTTATAAACATTTATAAAACATCTGTTTTTAATCACTTTTTGCACTGTTCAAAACAAACTTTCTGCTTACTTGCTTAATTTGAATTGCACATAAATTATTTAAATGTGTTGTTAACATGTGTTGGCGTTGGATATTACAGCTATGATTCTGAAGATTATATGTTGTTAGAGTAAAAACTAAATAATTTATTATTAATTGTACTCTTAGATTCAAATAATAATATTAATATTGAATGTTATATAGAGGAAATTTGTGTATTTCAATTATATCAACGATTATATCTATTTAGGCTCTCCAAATGGTAATAATGTGTGTAAATATCAACTGCTATAGGAAATGTATACAAAATATATTGTTGTTGAATTCTTGAAAATTAAATTATTTTGGGGAAGTGCGCAGTTTTCTGGGTTGAATTAAATCTGCGATCTGTTAAGACTATTCTAATATTTTTTTCAACGCAGAATTCCGCCTTTCCTTTATTAGTAAGATGTTTAATAGTTTGATTGAACGTTAATAAAATTTTTCTTCGACTACAGATCTAGAAATTAAATACACTTTTGCATTTTTTTTTGCTAAAATCTCTGAAAAACATTCCAGAAAATTAAATAAACTTTTAACATTTTCGGAAAATTGTGTAGCAAAAATTTAATTGAAAACTGTTTTGAAGATCTCCGTTCTATTAATTTTCCAACTTTGTAAAATGTTTTATGAATTCTTTATATTATAATGTAGACGAGGATAATAATTATATACATAACATAATATAATGTAAATAAAATAAATCGTTAAAATATATCACATTATTTCTCTTTACGTGCACGCTAAGACACTCAAATTGCACGAACATTTTTGAAAATATTGTTTACTTGAATATAATAATATAAAACATAGGTGACGATAACCACTTTAAAATGGTGTGACTGCGAAGCCAATGAAAAAGTTATCAATTTAAATACTTTTTATCAATAATTTACGTTTAAGCTTATTATATTGAAGTAAACAATTTTAATGCGGGAATGAGCACCATCACTGGAAATGATTTATAAGCACTGCATTTTCGTTCACAAAACACAAATTCCACAACATATAATTCTTAAAAGCTTTTTAGAAAACTTGTATCTCTTTAACAAACTTCGTTAAACTTTCAAAAGATGTCTCACCTTTACACCTGGTCATTCTTTACACGTGAGCCTTTGTTTTTTCTAATCAAATTATCACTGCAATCAGAATGCACTTATGTACCAAATAGTGATCTGCACTTTAGATTATATCAACAGCTTTTATAATTTCCACACCTAAATCTTAACGCACAGTATGCCACTAGCACCAAATTTTGTTGAAGCACCCTCCATTTAGATATAATTTAGAGCACCTTGAACTAACTTCTATAATGTTATTGGCACAGCACATTGCACAACCAAAGCACTATTAATATTTTGCACAATATGTATTAAATTCTTCAAACGAAAACAATAATATGAAAAATGAAAATAAAATTTAAGGAAACTGCTTTTGTGAATCAAGCCTTTATACATATATTATATTATTTTTATATAAGAGAAATTAGCGAAAATGTAGAAGCTTATACATGGCGACAAGGGTACAAGATCCCCCGGCAATTGTTAAAAGTGCACTATTGAGATATATTTATTTATTTTAATTATTAACTATAAGTCTACCTAATCAGATATTTTACATTAAATGAAACATGTCAATTTATAATAACGATTCGTAAATACTCACTTGAATTGTTTCCTTCTATATGCAGAAAAGGAACAAGCGTCACTGGAGTCGGCAAAATCTGGACAAAATGTGGTGGTTGAGATATATTCCGATCAAATTCATATAAATATAATATATGATAACGTAATTAAAGAGATCGACAATAAAACCCAGTGGACATCATACTAATATACTTATTACCTGTTAATATTATATGAGTATCAATATCTTATTCTGATGCAGAAATTTTCAACCCGGTCTCAAATACGTAGGTTTTATTATTTATATATATATATAATAGGATGTTGAAAAATGAATTGCTAAAATCAATCAAAAATGTCGCCACTATTCGAGTTTATCAAGTATTTCAACCATCGCAGGAAAGCCACTGGGAGATATAATAATCAATTTGAAAGTAAAAATAACATTTTGCAGATCACAAATAAAGCATTACTAATATTTAAGGTAATTAAGTAGTTATTGTTTTAATTTCATTTAAACTATTATCGTATGGGGTGATCTCACTCTATAAGGCTGTGTCGACAATAAATGGATGCGTAGAAAAATGCAATGCTAAATATAGGAGTATAATTGATGCATGTTTGTATAGCTTTTTAAGTTAAAGGTTTTGAGTCAATGTGCAATTCTTACTAAATAAGACGTTACCTCCTATAGTAATATGATTAGTTTTTAAAGGTTATTTTTATTTTGTTAAAACAATAATTCATTATTTAAAAACTCCTTTTAAAAATTCGAAATTTACGTATTTTTTTCTGATTCTCATTTTCTTAAAGATGTATTTTTTTCAGTATATAAAACTGCGCCTTATTTGTTAAATAAATTATATATATTCTGATTGTTTTTCACCCAATTTAATTTTTTTAATGTGTTCCATACATTATTTTTAACATAACGGAAATAACTTTGTAACGTACCTATAAGAACTTTTGAACTTAGGAATAAGATATTATGCAATTAATTAATCTTCTCTTGTTATTATTGGTGCTTTCTTTTGCATATTAAAAAAGGCGATCGGTTACAGAACGGCAATTACATATTTAAAAAAAAAAACTAGATAAATACATCTTTTTATTTATTCGCTACAGAAATAATATATTTTCAGGTTTTTCATTACACACACAATATTACTATTTCTTTATTGATTTTAATAGGTTGTAACTGAGAAAAATTTAATATTGTTGAAAATGTAATATAAATTAAAATGTCACAAAACATGTACTAGAAATTAGCACTAAGGATTCCATTCCAGATCCGGAACAAGGTTTGGGCAATTGGGTCACTGCTACATCGGAATGGTGCAATACCAACAACAACAAAAAATTCCAACATATGGTCTCAAAACAAATTTGAAATAATGATTATCATAATAGCAACGGAAAGATTTAAAAAGTCGCCCTTTTTGAAATAAGGGTTAGTATTTCAGCATTTTTTACTCGTCCTGATAATATTAACATTCACCTTCTTCAGGGGCAAGTTTTAATTTTTAAATGGGTTTCCCATGCGTCAAATATCTCGTTCCGGTTCTGTTATATTTATGTGTAAAGTTATATTTAATAAATTATTTATAATTTTTATGTTTTTTGATAGCAGATTTCCTGCTCTAAGATACTCATAACCTACGATACGTTCAATATGGATAGTAGCTCGTGTTTAAAAATACTGTAATATCATCGTTTCTTTTAATAAATGTATTGAGTTAATTACATGCACTTTATTATATATAATTAGATTTATTGATTATCAGTAGATATTCTTTGTTTAAATTTCATTATTTTGTTATATTATGAAGTTTTGTGAAATCGTTTTAAAACAATCGTTTTATAGAAAATATTATATTTCCCTTTTTGTGATTAAGTATATTATTTTGTGAATATTTAATAATATTTCAGTTTTATTGCACGATAACATATTTGCACTGTTCTTTCATAGGCCTACTACTTTGATATAGATTTTTCGGTGTTAGAAATGAACATTCTTATATATAATATTCTAGGTTTATTTTCTGCACATTAAACCTCAAATCAAATCAATAAAATTTTCAACACAAAACAAAAAAAAATGCTATAATTATTTTTGTTTCTATCTTGTCATTAAATGCTGCAGTCTTAATTATTAACCGCTGTTAAGCATAGATTTAACACGCTGGTCCACCGTCAAAATGATTCTGAGCATATTTACAAAAAGGTTTTTTTAACTTTTATTGATAAATGCACGTATCTATTTAAAAATAACTACTTAAAATGGCTTAATAATATTATGTATTATATCACTTAAGCTTTTATCATTGATTTAAATGTAAAATGTTATGATTTATGTATTAACTGTACCCACTACATTCGTTTTACTGTTAACTAATGAAACGTTCCAGTAAGATAGTTTGTTTTCGGTCAATTGAAATCTAATAAGAAATAACTAGTTTTGCATGCAAAAATTTTGCTGACGCAATTATCGTTTCATATTACAGTTTTATTAATATGTCTATAAATGTGTACCTATATCAAACTATTTAAATAATTGTTCCCATGATTGTATTATTAATAATAAATTTTCAAATTCTGAAATGTGTATCAAGTATTAATTATTATAAAAAAATTAAATTTGCATTAAATGCAAAAGTATGTGTTATTCATTAATATTTGGGTACAAAAACATATTTTATTATTATTTGTTTTACAATAAGAATTTTTCCAAAATCCATTAATAAGAACTGATTTATTTTTTGTTTTTATATATATAATACGTACGGAAAACCACCACAAAATACAAATCCCCAATAATAATACCTAAGAGAGAGAGAGAGAGAGAGAGAGAGAGTACGAACATTTTAATAGACGATTTCGAGTTTGTAAGCATAATATAAGAATATTTATACAATTGGTGGACACAGAAAGAAAGCGAAAAATGTGTTTAATTTATTTATTATTTTAACGATACTAAGTATTTTAATTTATACTATGAAAAATTTACAGTTGAACAAGTCCTATGTATAATAACTCAGGTAGATATACTGATAATGGTAACATCGTATAGGTACTAAAATATTTTAATACTAAAACCGGGAAAATATTTTACATCGAACAAATTATTAATTTACAAAATACACTAAATAACCCATCCACATCCCTAATTCTGAAATAGAAATCACAATCTTACTACCCATCATGCACTAAATTAATATTACATACATTATTAACTACTGACTTTCTGTCGAAATTAATTATCGTCTTTCTTCAATCGCATTTCTAGATTTACCGGGGAAACCCTTGGCGTAAGGAGGTTTTGCATTGGTAGAGAGGTAATAAATCCCCCTTGCTCTGTAAGGAAAAAAAGTTATAAATGATTAGAGGAATATCGAAAATGTACATCACTTATAAGCAACGTCGTATTGAGGGGAGTCGTTAGAAGAATACCAAGCGAGTGGCAAACAGTTACAGACATAAGAGAATACATGCAAATATGAACAAGACCGACTTATATGTTTCAGTTTTTGATCAACTTAAAACTTTCTTCAAATACACATCACCCATAATTTTCAATACATTTTCATGATTATTTACAATAAAAGCCCCTACACACCATCCGATTTGCAGGACAACTTGCAGGACAGCATGTTGGGGTTCTGCAAATTGGATGGTGTGTAACCAAGACCGCCAGCCGAATTGTTATTATTTCCTTTGTACCTACAAACGTAGGAATAGTAATAAATCGCTTAGTGGTTTAAGATTCCGTCCTGCAAGTTGTTCTGCAAATCGGATCGGGAGTAGTGCATTTAAAATTAGATAAAAAACATTGTTCTGTTATTCCGCGACATTTTAAAAGGAAGAACTAATAATATTGTGATTCAATAGTAATATATTTCTACGAGAAATAACATGGCGCATACTTCACAATGACGGGGTTTTCAGATTTTACTTAATTTTTGCGATAAATAGATTCCTAATGTGTAAAATTGTTCTAAATAAAAACAATGATTCGATCTACAATCTACATACATATTATTCGTACAATATTTACCAAATTTGTTTGATTGATGTAAAAGTGACATATTATTACAATAATTAACGAGTAATAAATAAATTTAAAATTCCTTACTCTTGACTGACATGCTCCCCCATCACCACATACTCCGTATCTTTTGGTTCACACCACCCAATCAAATATGATATCAGACTGGGACATGGTCCTGACCAAAATCCTTCTCGGCTGTTTATGGACTCGATGAAATACGGGGTCACCTTTGTGTGATCGCACGATAAAGTTTCTAAAATAAATATACAAATGTATTACATTTAACTATATACAAAAATAACAGTACAAAATTATTCCGTCCACACAAAAATATTCCAAAGAGACATCTATTGTTATTTTTCAAAAGCTTTTAGTAATAATTTTTTTTGTGCTCCATGATTGGTATTGCTTGTTACATGAATTTCTTAACAGATGGCAGTAGTGTACTTATTATATTAAATATTTCTATTGCAAAGTTTTGCTCCACTTTGCATCCGGTCAATTATGTTTCATGAATTTATCAACAGGTGGCAGTAATGTAAGCAAAAGTTGCTATTTTTTTAATAAAACATTAAAATAGATACTAACTGAAAATGGTATCATGAGCACATCCTGGTTGACTTGTGCCTCCATTTAAGTAGAAATCAGCATGTCCGTTGGGTCCCCATTGTCCCAGTATCCCGGCACCGGTGTGTAAAACATCAACGAAATGTGCATCTGTTGGGTCCAAATCTCTCGAGCTGTTGTTGCCCATGTAAAAGACGATTGTTGGATCGAGTCCTAAAAATTGAATTTTAATTTAATTTTTGTGTTTATCTAGGAACAATTTTTGATGCGTAAAAATAGAAATGTGGATTTAATTCGATTTAATAATTCTTGTGCAAAGAATACTCGATCACAAAAGATAAGCCTGTAGGACTAATACATGTTGGGAGACCTAATTAATTGACTGGACGATGCAGCGATAAACGCAACAAACAGTATTATGGACGGAAGGTAAACACCAGGAGGTAAACACCATGGAGTGAAGGCGTTTACTAAATAGATGAGGGCTCTCCTAGGGTTGTAGCACAGATGGTGGTGATATTTTCTGTATTGTTCCAGTTGTAAAGGGGGTCAGAACAACCTGAACAACAAAATCGTGCATTTTGCATCGGGAAACCTACCAGTGATCCTTCCCAGCTTCCCCTCCTGCAGGTGATTGGCCACCAGCCCAGCAATATGGGCCCCGACGCTGTATCCGATCAGGTGTAGTCTGTCCGGTGGAACTCCTCGCGGGTGTAGCTGAAGGTACTCCACTAGCTGGGCGATGCACTGACTGCAGAATCGTGGGGCCCATGCTATCTAGTGGCAAGTTTACGCATATATTAGTACTCAAGAATATTAACTTATTAAATTTAAGATTTCATTCCTAGTATAATATTAACTAAAAACCTTTACAAGTTTGTTTCATCTGTGGCCGGTATTTCAGTTGCTTAAGCTCGGCTTAAGAGATATTTGCTTCCGTCAAGTTGTTATTGGATAAAATGTAAGCTTTCTTTTTCCGCGGCTTAATCCTAGCTAGCCGTAATGTAGGATTAAAATAGATCTTTTTCGTTAATCGTTGAAAAAAAGGTTAATATTGGTGAAATCTAAGCTTACGGCTGAAATACGGATGTGGTTAAGCTCCATTTAAAACCCATAAGATTGCTGAGTACCTACTTACACTGATAAACCAGACGCTATTTATATGGAACAGAATGTGTTTCACTCAATGAATTTCACCCTGCAACGGGCTTCATCAGACTGATATATTGTAACATTTTCTTTAATGATGAATAAAAATTCCAATATCTGAAGTTAACATACATGCATAGTTATGTCACAAGGATTGGAGTTACCTACATAATGTGTACCTCAGGGCGGATCTCTTCTTGTCCCGGATGTAACAGAATCCTCTGATATTGGTGTTGTATTCACATTATTATTGATATTGTTTGCCGTGATGACAGCCAATCTCCGATAGGCGAGGGCAATAAGAAGAATAATATTATTATATCGTAATTCCCGCAGAGAATGGAAATATAGCCGTCGGCGTTGTAGACATTATACAAAAACTTAGAAAACATTGGATATCTTTGTGAACACGCTTTTGGAAAATGCTGTTTTAGCCCGTCAGTAAGCAATCGACATAAACCAAATGCTGCAAGGCTCTGCGCAGAAATTTAAGTTCGCTGTAGAAAGGTTTATTTAAATACAAACGGCACAACATGTGCCATTGATATAAATTTAAAGTTAAAAAACATTAGGTATAAAGTATACAGAATAAAGTTTAAAGTATAATATGCGGTAAAAAGTTAAATATAAATTTAAGTATAAAGTATAATATGCGGTATAAAGTGTAAGGTTAAATAAAAAGTTAAATTAAGTATAAAGAGTAAATTATTTAAAAAAAAGTCCAAAAGTTAAGAAAAAATATTGTTAATAATGACGAAAAATAATTTGTCAACTACGCAAAACGTAAAAAGAAATGTTGAAGTTTTTCGTGAAGGGTCTTGCAGCATTTGGTTTAAGTATATTGCCTACCGACTCGTGGGACGATGAGCTTAATTGAAAATTTTATGTAGTATGTTTACGGTTTTGGCATGAATGGATAATCACAAATAGTAGTGTTGAAGGGAAAACGTTCTCAAATTTCTTTAATGGCTTTATTAAATGATCTTTTAATGTACTGTGAAGGATTATTATGTGTAACCTACATTTCTAAGTATTTAATATGTATAGATCATTGACTAAGGTTCATGTTCATTTTCTACTATAAAATAAATCTGATTCGTGCTTAGACTGACAAGAATCTTGCGAAATGATTAATGTGCATCGACAATGATGTTTCTCGAGTTACTGTCATTCACAATCATTAGTGTGTGATAAGCTTGGGGTCTAAACATATAAAAGTAACTTTAATTAGACCAACCTCAATTCTCCCTTTCCAGTTATAACAACAATCACAATAAAATTCACATACTAATGAGTTCTAAGGTGAAGGATTTAGTTTGCCATTTATTCTATTAAAAATGTTACCCACATTTTAATTAGTGTTAGGTCAGAGAATAATGCAGTTTTATCCAACATAATATACACATATATAGACATGACACCAATAAGCATTGACCTATATTTTTGGTTAGGTAAGTACTAAATCAAGATTTTTTGCTAAAATAATAATTAATAGGTAATCTTCGACGAACCAGAACGAAATGAAATATGAAACTCATGTGTCATGACTGGCATGACCCAGTCGAAATGTCAAATCGATCTTGAAAGGAAAACCGTATACACTAAGCATTCAATATCATTTTTATTTACATTCATACATTTACCCCAAAAGTCTGTTATCTTATTCACTTATTGGAACCTAAAAATAATTTTAGAAGCTACTCACGAATTTTCCCAATTTTGAAATTTTTTCAAAAATGTTGTCACATTTTCTTTTTTAAATAATGTTTTTTCTCATAAAACTCAACCTCACTCATAATAATATATGTATATGATTGAAAATCAATTATAATAGAAGAAGTTACCAAAATATATAAATGATGTTGGAATATTTTTTTTAGTGTATATACTGTATATACATCGTGCCTTACAGCTGCATTTTCGAGTTATTTGAAATTTTGACCAGAATCTTCGATCGTAACTTAGAATTCGTCTTACTATATGATAACTTTATTTTATTTTGTTACAAAAAAGGAATAACGTAAAGTACGTTATAATCTACGCGTTCATAGATGACGATTATTTTATTATTTAATGAAAATACACTTTTTGGAAGTTATGTTTTATTAAGGTTAAACGTAGCGTGCGTTATAATCTACGCTTTCATAGATGGCGGTAAATTAATTATTTTATTGCTAGTGTAAAGCGCCCTTGAGGTGATATTTCACAAAAGCGGCGCCGTACAAATTGTTCAATATTATTATTATATTATTATTAAATGAACTTTTTGCAAGGTGTGTTTCAAAATACGAAGGCGAATTATTTGTTTGCGCCCGTACATAAGCAATATGAATAAATAGTTTTGTCCGTATACAAACTTATTCTTTCAAGAAAGGCATACAAATGCAATATTAGATTGAATCACCGATATAATATTGTATTTATATGCCTTTCTTGACAGAGCTGGGTATTTATATGGACGAAACTATTTATTCAAATTCAAAGTACATATGTATGTACGAACTCAAAAAACTAATTCGTCTGAATGTTAGCATAACTTGTAAAAAGTGTATTTTATTAAATAATTAAATTTACGACATTTATGAATGTGTAGATTATAACTAAGAAAAACCCTTGTAAAGTTGAAAAATTTCCTGTAAGGGGTTAAAAAATAAGATGATAACTACAAAACATTCAAGTTTTATTGTGGTTTTTCTTTATTATTAAATTTATAATTTAAAAAAAAAAGAAATTTATAATGAATAAATATTAAAAAATCATAAAAAATATGTTTCCGCCCGGGATCGAACCGGGGGCCTTCCGCGTGTTAGGCGGATGTGATAACCACTACACCACGGAAACCAGATGCGGCAATTGTCAAATTAAACAATCAATTGCAAAACTAATCACTAGATTTTTCGCCATTTATATTTAACCCTTATACAGGGTGTCCGGGGGTAAAGTGCAGTAACTTCGTGGGGGGATTCTACATGATCGTAGGAGTAAAAAAGATAAATAACTTTTTCCGAAATTCCAATTTTTTCTTTTTCATACAAAAAGATATACGTGCTAAAAAGCCATAGTGTAGGTGCAAACTTACCCGATAAATTCGCAAGTGTGAACGTGGCAACGTTGCATATTGTGAGTGGCGCGTATCCATGGAAACCGATATTGTGAGTGGCGCGTATCCATGGAAACCGCATGTGAATTGTAAACAATAACAACACAGAGTTCGCCGTATGTTTTGATATTTTACCAAATTCAAAAAGAGAACTGCTCTAAAATCACGTTACACTTTTTATTATAAAAAATATTAATAACTCATTGAACACTTAACTAATTTCATCGCTTTTTACTAATTTAAAATATTTTCAAAATGTCCACCTTCTGCTTGTAGGCAAGTATGTAAACGTACAGTAATATTATTTATAATTCGTACATTGTGGCGTATTTCATCTGCACATTACGCACAAAAGAAACACATTTTTAACAGTTAGGTTACTCTTAAACTAAATAAAACTCGATGTTTAAGGAAAACACGCACCGAATAAAGATGTACTTTTTAGTAAGACTTAAACACTAGATAAAGACACTAAATTAACAAGTTTTTATTTAAATGAGACTTTTAACACTAGATAAATTAAATTTTTCAAATTTGTTTACTCCGCGCGTCAAATTATGTGACACATTCAAAGCACAGACGTTTGCTTACTGAATTATAATAGCGGGGGTGCAGGAAGGGGCGCGGGATGTAGATTTGGCAACGACGAAAAAAATAATGCCGTCTAGGCACGTCGGAGAAATTTTTCGTTATTAGCTTAAAAGTACATCTAAAAGTTGGAATTTCAGAAAAAGTTATTTATCTTTTTTACTCCTACGATCACGTAGAATCACCTCCCGAAGTTACTGCACTTTACCACCGCACACCCTGTATATTTGGTAGGTCTTCAGGCACTGATATCAAAATCTTAGCAACAGATGACTGAAAATGCATATTTAGGTAAGTATTTCATTAAAAAAATTATTTTATTAATATTTTTACGTAAATATATTTGATGTTTCGGGATGTCAAATTACTCTTTTGCTGCTAGTATATATCAATCTGATAGTATTATTGTCCCAGCGTCTGGACGATGTAGGCCCTCTGATTGGTCAAATTCATATTATGTGATTCGGATAAATTCTGCATTGGGGGTCTGCAGGCAAAAAATACCAATCTGCCCCTCAATTTTAAGCAACCGTAAGGTTCATTTCGGTTTGCAGGCGACTGGATACAAAAAAAATAAGACATTAAAAATTAAGACACGATTTCATGCTGAAAAAGAATCGCCACATGTAATACGATATTTCTTCAAAAATATCGTTTCTCCTCATATAATTTTTGGATAATATCGAAGAAAATATGTTTTAGAAAGTTTATAATCCATTGGATTAATTAAATTACAGTGAAAATTATCCACAATTACGTGATTACGTTTGACGTTTGACGAAAAAAGCACGCGTTCATTCAATATGGCCGGCAATAGCTGGCCGACACAGAGCGCACCTCTGGCGGTGTAAAAACTAACCAAATAACTGGCGCGAATATTTAAATATGCAAAATTACTTGACCATTAAGCGTTTCATAAGAAGATTTCTTCTGGAAGTTTATTTAAACTTTGCAATGGCATTTTTCATTATTATTTGTAATTTTTTTGCTTATTAATTATATCTGATTTTATATTGACATGTTTTATAATTTCTAAAATTTAAAAATTATTTATTTGCGATGCTTTAATCCTGATTGTTTATTTATATCTTAAGAAATAGGGTAAAAATACCGTTTGAAGAGAATATGTTTAATTTTTATATTTAGTATTTCAACTTTCAATTTATTAGAATAACCGTTATTAAATGTTATTTGTCTTATGAATATATTGTTTTATGCAATTTTTTTTTCAGGTCTTAAAATACTTCGCACGGGATGTAAAGCATCACAAATAAATAATTTCGAAATTTTAGAAATAAGAGAACATGTTTATAAAAGTAGATATAATTAACAAGATTTTTTTTTTATAAACTCTCTTTTAAATATTTTCCCACTTAACTGGTCTTTCATATTGTAATTCCTAATTCGTATAAACCCAGCCTACTCTTACCCCTCCCCCCTCCTTCCACTTCTTTTTTCCAATTGTAATCTATATTTAATTTTTGACTTCGGTGTATACTTCGTTCATGAAACATGTATTGGTTGTATTTAATAAAGTGATGTTAAAAAAGTTATTTGTTTTTTAATAAAATAAAGTTTAATAGGATAACATTATTTTATCTATTTCCATTGTATATCAATGCATACGTACATAATAAAATGTAAACATTATATTTATTTATTAATTGGACAATTTGCATAGCGCCGCTTTTGTGAGATATCACCTCAGGGGCGCTATATTGTAATAATCTACCTTTATATATAGATTTTTACTCTCCTGATGAAGGTGTATATATATTCTAACTTTAAACTTTATAAGATACAGTAACAGTTTTAGGTAAAGAATTACCACCAGTTGGAGTAAAATTTACACCTTTTAATTAAACCGACTGTTAATCTCAACGCACAATTACCCTCCTTTTATCCATAAACACGGGTACAATTAATCAATATGTAATAATCTATTATTTCAGTCAACTTTGTTATAACTATCTTTGATTGTTGTGACAAACTATACGATATTGATTCAACTTATAGACATTGACGGTTGTAACACATATTTAAGCACTGCAAGTCTCCTATGAGCAAATTATATTAGGTACCATAACAGTTAATATCAGTGCCGTGCAAGAAGTGCCGCCCGCAGGGCCTAGCAGCAAAAACCCGCGGAGCGGGTTTTTAACTGCTAGTTATTTAATAATATCGGATCGATAAGCGGAACTACAGACGATTTTGTAGCGATATAGCTAGCATGGCCGTTACTATTGAGCCGCCAACCTATTTAGGTAATGCAAATCGATATACGCTGGCAATACTGGCAGCTCGCAAATAAATTAACGTCCTACGGCTACGCTAAAGTTAATAATAAATTGACAGTGTAGAATTGAAATAATAAATTTAATTTACACTTTCAGTCCCCATGTACTATTTGACACTAAAAAGGGACTTAATTAGTTCATGAGATCTTTAGTTATGCCTCCTCCAAGATGGAACCGAATCAATTGATCGCGTTTCAATCGTCCATGGATCGTGTATACGATTTCTTTCATTTTAGCGAGCTTAGTTAGTTCATCTCCATTCATTAATTAGCCCGTTATTTTACATAAGAACTACATTATCCAAAAAGCATTCCTAGGTGGCCTTGCGAAAAGCAGAAGCTTTTGTCTACCGGGCTTTATGGACCGGTATAAAATCATCGGTAGTTATGCCTATCGATCCGACACTTTAAAGTTACCGATTTCACTGTGTTAGACACCCTGGTTATATATTTATATAATATTCACTCAAATCGTATGTATAAATACATCGATGCACTCCCCTTACAAACGGGCTCTATCTCAAAAAATTGACTTATTACCACGGCGTAGGTAATAGGTATGCTTAAACACGGATTAAGGCCAGCGGAACTATACGAACGCTGAACCAACACGTCTAATAAGTAATAATAATAATAATGTGAGTTTGATTGGTCACCTGACTCAAGCAAGGCTCCTTCACCAGCGAACCGAAGTCTACGATGAAAATATTATAGTTTCCTCTCGTGAAGTAGGCCTTCCTCATGTCGGTACTTGGCGCCAGGTCCCTACCACCCCCAAACCCGTGGATCACTATCTTAACCGGGTGATTGGGGTTGAAGTTTGATTTGAAGAGTGATTTAGTGTCCAATACGTTGATGAGTTGTCCGAATTCTTGCGTTCTCCTGAAAACAGAAATGAAATAAATATCTTCGAGGTTACGTTTTGATGTACGTAAGTAATTATTATACCTACAAGCAATTGAAATAGATTTGACATACTTCTTCTTTCATATGGTGGAGGAGTCAGAGGGGGACATCTAAATCTGCGAGCCAGTCTAGGGCCCATCAAGTCCATAATGCAAACCTTCAGCGGTTCTACGAGAATCTACTTAGCCCTCTTGACTCCCCGTACTTAAACATAACCCTGCCAAATTAATTTCAGGCAATTGATTGCCACTCTGAGGGAATACAAGAAGGCGCTGCAAAAATTAAACGATTTGCACGATGATGTCATCTTTCAACCAGCATGCGGCTTGAAGTCCCGAAAACCCTTCCGAATGAAAAGAGAGAGGCTCCTCCGAATACCACTCACTCCCGAAGATATGTGGAACCATCTCTGATTTGACCCCACAACAAAATAGCCTTTTCACTGCCAATGAGGCAACATTTCACAAAAATGGCAGCATAAATTATTCAAGTTTTGCTGCTATAGTGTAAACAATGAATCAATGTAGTAATTTGTTTGCAAGCAAAAGATACAAATAGATACCAACCTCAAATTCTGTACATACTTAGATAGTGCGTTCTGATTTACATTCGTTATCAAAAATCTTCGCGTACTCTGTCGTTAAATCTATTTACATATATAAAGAAGAGTGAGTGCCTGTAGCGGGCGGTCGCGTGGCGGAATCCGGGTGAGCGGCGTGTAATTTATGTTTGTACAAATCTACAGTTTTATCCCGAGGTTGATGAAATTTTGCACACTTAAATTTCAAAACGAGAGGAAGGTCAACCCCTGCGAGTTATGTGTAAAACGTGCCTTCGGCTAGTTTAATGTAAAGTCAAATGAATTTTGTTTTAATAGATAGATACCGCCTTACGATTTTAATATCGACAATAATTGCGAAGTGTCAAATGAACACGCTAGTTCTCCGGAGCGTTTTCCAAAGAAACGTCGGTAGAATAAACTCAATTTTCCCATCTGACGTCTAATCAAGTATTGGAATCCGCCACTAAGTAAAAACTGATTGTAATAATTGAAAACTTGATAAAATTCCCAAATGTTGCAAGTGAAATACTTCACGAGAGCGTTTAAACTGTACAAATGATTCTATCGATTTTTTTTTATATAAAAGAAAGTAAGTCATACATTCAGTTTTTTAGGTTATACGCGACGATCGTTTTAATATATTTGTTAATTGATGGAAAAATACAATATTATATTGAATTATCGACATAATATTTTATTTGAATGCCTTTCTCGAAAGAATTGAGTTTTTAAACTAACAAAACTATTTAATCATATTCATATTGAGCATGTACGAGCGCAAACAAATAATTTGTCTTTATATTACTAAGCATCAAAGGGATCAGTATTTCCAGGAGTGACGAACGTATGAATCCATCCCTCCCACTGTGGTGCAAAGCGATGTTCTGAGAAAGGCCTGTTGGAGAGGTCAAAAGGTCTCACTCACCAGTCTCTCCTGTAGTTGGTGGGTAGACGCAACAGTCATGAAGACGGACAAAACTCTCCCCATGAACCTCTCCCCAGCGAACCACTTGGGAGAGGTACCGATGGTATCCGCCTCCAAATTTGTAAATTTGCAATTTTCAAACATATTTGTGGACTATTGCTTTTACAAAAGTACCATACTTTTAACGGTCAATTTGAAGGATATTAAGATTTTTTGTTGCCTGAACCCATACACAAACAACGAAAAAATTAAATAAAAAACAGTTTTGGATATACGTGGACCTTTGATATTTTTATCCTAATATCTCATTACCTGGTGTACAAAAAGAATTGTATCCTCGGGTGCGGACATCTGTATGGAGCGTCCAAACAGGATGTCGTGTTGAATAAATCCCTAACATTCTCAGGTCTCTTTGGCTGGTCGTCTTCTTGACATTTTATAACTGTGGAAAAAAAAATAATGGTTAAGAGTAAAATTTATAATATTTGTACAATCTACATTAATAAACATCTTACAATGTAGGTACTCTACTTCCTTCACTAATGTACTGAATAATAATGATTAACATGCAATACCATTTTGTAACACAAGACACCGTAATCTAAAACGAGTAATTTTTAGTATGTAGGTTGAAATTGCAAAATACCTAGACTTGTTTACATCAATAAGTCATTAACTTCACGTCAATTAGCAGGTTATTTTCATAAATAAAACAGAGGTTTTAGTTTTAAATCATTTTTCTGAAATTTTTTCAATAAAGTTACTAAAATATATTTTAAAAGGCATATAGTTATAAATATTATTGTATTTTCATAAATAAATTACTTCACAAAAGATTTAACATTAAACGTTTTTTTAAATATATTTATATTGGTGCGGACCCATGTAAAACGGGATAGTCTGCATTCTTGAGAAATCAATTTTGAAAATGAGAAAAATGATTCGTGATTTTTTTTGTATGAGTAGGTACTTTATTGCTTGTCTGAATTCTTCACAATGCTTGATGCTTGAATTCAAAGCAAATTTAAGTTCATTTATTTATTTTTTTATAATATAAATATTGATTACATTTTATGATTTTGACTGTCCAACTAGGAAGGATTCCCGTTTCAGGACAGTCAAATTTACAGGTTTCAAGTTATCCTAGACGAATACAGGATTTAAGACTAGCTAAAATAAGTATGTTAAAACGAAGATACATAAAAAGATACATAAAAAAAAGATACATAAAGATACAGAGAGACGTTCGTGATTTCAAATTACATTTTTTAGTATCATTTCATATTTTAGTATCATTGAACCAGAGTTATGTAGGATCCACAGACAATCGAAATTATTATACTAGTCCCAGCGAGAGATCTTACGTGACGAATATTTCTGTCTTTTTCGTTTTCAAACAATACGCGTAAGAAGAAAGAGGACGCACTTCGATGACGCCCGTACAAGCTCTCGCTGACTATTAGATCGTGTCGATGTAATTTTGGTAATAAGTGCTCGCAACCTGTAATGTGGCTAAATGTAGCCGGTGCCAATGTGGTGTAGAGGATGAGTATTATTGTAGCGGATGAAGGTCGTACACAATAATGATACGTGATCTTGTACTGATATGTATTGGGGAGCTATTTGTAACAAAAGAGGCACACAACTAACGTGCATCGCCTTTTATAAGATCTTGCAAGCATTCCATCTCGCTCACTCATCCACATTCGTACAGACATCACACAACCTTTATTATTTGTTATTTTATTTATAACATTGATGTTTCCGATAATTAGTATTTTGAGGAACCTTTTCAACGGCGCCACGTGTGTAAATATAACTACTTTCATATAAAAGGAAAAAGTCAATTCATTCCATTGCCTAGATTGGACCTGTCTGCATTTAATGTTATCATTGTATCATAAAAGGAACTCTCCATTATATTATTCGTACAATGTTGCGAACTTTCTCTGCGGGCGAATCAGAAGAAGTATTATTATTTCACAATTTTTTTTATTATTATGATTATCATTATTACGTGTAAGAAGCACTAAGAGTATAACAATTTAATCTGTATTGGGAAAGTGATTCCTACCTTTTCACAATGAAGCCTTCAAAAGGCTTTAGATGTAAGAGTTCAGATTAAATTACGAAGCGTAATATTTGAATTATGGATATAAAACCGACAACAAAGATTTACACCGGCAGAAAATCAAAAGAAACAATTTACTTAACATTATACACGGTGTATCAGCACGTACCTGAAATTCTTTAAGCAACGATTCCCGAGTATACACAATTGAGCTAGCTCTTTTTGATAATCCGTATTCGTATGACTCTCGGTAAACCGTACAACGGTTCAATTGAACGGTTACTCGGAACGTTTAGAAAAATAACGCCTTAAAATTATCCAATTATTAATTCTTATCACATACTCGGAGACGTAAACGGCGTCTGAAAGTCCGATACATGGACTTGAAAATATTATGTATCTACACCTACTAACTATCTAGCGTCTTATGATCTTATCCGGTACAAAGAGTCGTACGATCATTCAAACGCTTACGCTGGGAGTCCCATCGTGGTGCCGAAGCTGGAAGCCGTACCGGAGGAGTCGCATTGCGCGAGCACAGTATGTTATTGCTCATACGCTCTGAGCTCACGGCTCCCGTTCCATTGGGCCGTCGCACAGTGGGCTGAAAATCGCCTTTCATAGACATAGAGACTTGAATTTTCAAGGGTACTTTTTTTGGCTAGAAATGGATTCTGCTGATCATTACTATGCTATAAAATGTCGTACGAAGCAATTGCGTGTACAAATGAAGGAGTTATAATTTTTTTAAGAAAAAATTGTATGGCGCTGACATTAAAAATGAGGCTATCTCTGGAATGAAAAACTTTTTTATGTTGAAGATTCATTTTAATGCTTAAATGCTTTACATATGCGTATGCTTTGTCTAGTTTACAATATTTTATTTACACGCAAGCCTAAAAGCATTTAAACATTAAAATGAATCATCAACATTAAAAAGGGTTTTTTTCAACTTTGAGGATTTAAAAAAAAAATCGCACCTTGCGCCACAATATGAAGTATGTCAAAAAAATACAAATAAATAGTAGTATTATAAGGTAGTGTAAGGATAGAACGGCCAACCTTATGATTCCAGAGATAGCCTCATTTTTAATGTCAGCGCCATACAAATTTTTCTTAAAAAAATTATAACTCCTTCATTTGTACACGCAATTGCTTCGTACGACATTTTATAGCATAGTAATGATCAGCAGAATCCATTTCTAGCCAAAAAAAATACCCTTGAAAATTCAAGTCTCTATGTCTATGAAGGGCGATTTTCAGCCCACTGTGCGTCGTTCAATTGAGTCAACTCTTTGGAGCCGTACGAAAATGTTGATGCTGTTTAAAAGGAAGGGGAGGAAGTTCTGGGAAGGAAAATGGTATATGGGGTGGGTAGGAATCTGAGGATCAGTATGTCGAGGAGTGATGAACGTATGAATCCTTCCTACCCACTGTGGTGCATGGCCATATTCTAAAAAAGAGCTGCTGGAGAGGTCAAAGGTCTCCCTCAAACAGTCTCTCCCGATCCGGCGTTTGGTGGGCAGACGCATCTGTCGCCAAAATCCGGACAAACTTCACCCGATGAACCCTGGTACCCCTTCTAAGTCACGTAGCAAACCACATAGGATGACCTACAGCAGAGGTGTTGGTTATCCATTAAATGGTTAGATTAGATCTGGATATGGATAGTCATCTACTTCCCCACGTTCCTCTTTGCCATCTCCTTCCCCTTCCTTTCCGGCATTCTGTAGTAAAACAACGTATTAAATAAAATAAATTTATCAATTAATTGACGTTGCAATAATATGTAGAAAAAAAAACAATATTTTAATAACCTTATTTCAACACCAAATTTTTCATCTAGCAACGTAATTCATCAACAGATGAGGTGCTAAAAAAAGCATTGGCTTCTGTAAAGAATTAAGAAAACACATAATGATTTTTTTCGATTACGTAAAAAATATAAACAGTGTTGAAATATACGGAAACATCTTATTTTATTTCAGCTTTGTTCTTCATTGACAAGCATTTTAATTGCAGTGTCCATTGAAACACACGTCAGGGCGAAGTTACTGGGTAGTAAACATTAGATTAGATTGTAAGTAAATTGTACTGTTTGTAAAGCAAACATCATCATCACCACAGAAGCACGACCGAAAGAGCCATGTCGTGTGTAACGTGTGTTCATTTACCACTGTTATGCACGAAAAAACACGGTAAATCCTCAGACTGTATTACAAAACAAGTTAAGGTTTTTCTCAGTTCTTCATGGACATTTACCGATACAAAATGCAGTATTTAACCTTCAAATCACCGTCTGATAAAATCTAATAAAAACATGACCGTCACGTTTCTTGTTGGTTATGTTTCAATAGTTTTCGTGTTATGGAAAGAGAAACGAACGTGTTAGTTTCGAAGATCGTTTATCTCTGTGTTATATATTATTTAATACAGGGATAAACACTCTTATCGGTCAAGCAGTCAACAAATTATTTCTCATAATAGTGAAACGGCAAAATTCTTGAACGGTAAGCTCTGGCGGAGTGAAATTTATACAGTTTTTTGTCTGAAGTTTCTAGTTCAACATAACTACTTTCAGCTTCATGTATCTTGTGCTACAGAGCTTTGAAATAAAACTAATGAGATAGTGTTTGAATTGTGTCGTGAGGAAATTACTGGTTAATTAAAATACGAAAGTACTGTGTATCTAGAATCACAATATTTCTAGGATTGTCAAACGGATTTAATTATGTGATCTAACAAAAGAGTTGCCTCTGATTCTCTCGAATCTTTATGTGTTTGTTCGTTAATGAAAATGATGAATCAGAGTTTCTGAAATCCAAGTATTTGAGACGCAAAGCATAAATTTAATGAATTAACACATAAATATTTCATTTTTAATTGTAAGATAGACAAGGAAAATTAAGTAAGCACATAAAATGTGAAATTGCTAATTTTGCTTGCAAAATGTGACACGTTTTTAACATTACTTCAACATAAGAAATGTAATAATATTTGTTTTAAATTAACAAGATTTACAAATATTTTATTAGGGTTCTTCTATATTAGGCTAAAATAAGTTTTAGAAGTCACTACAGTTGAAAAAGCATTACGTATTCATTTAATTTAACAAAAAGAGTTTATTTATTTAAAAGTTCTACTAGGATTATATTTATGCGTGGCAGCTGCTTCGCCTTCCGTAGGCATTTTCACTTACATATATGATAAATGTATGTACATAGGTTCTTATAGTGCAAATCTTTCGTTCTGCTTTTATTTTTATTACCAACGATATTTAAATATATAGGTAGGTATTAAAAATTTACTACCCACAATATTGGAACGGTTGTTATTTAATCTCCTTAAAACTCAACTTCAGCAGGATAATCGCTTTTTTCATATCGATATACAGGGTTTCCAAAAATGGTACCGGGTACTTGATAGTTAGATAAAAAAAGTATGTAATTCGTTGTTTATTCTTTATTATGATCTGAAAAATTATTTAGCAAAGATAATATTGTCCAGATGCCGCCCTTCGCACTGATGTCACTCCTCTAATCTTGAAGTTCGTCAGGTGTTAAATTCCCAAAAAAAACTGTTATTATTCATGAAAACATTGAAAAGTTACGTTTTACTTTCTAAAACACGATAACAGCAGACTACGCGACATTGACTATCAAAGAGTTCAACGCATCGATAAATTCTGTTTTTTATTGGTCAAGGCTATCGTTATTAGAAAATTTTGCATATTTAATTTAATTATTGTCTTTCCAAAAAAATAACCTTTAGTTTAATGATAATTTTATATCCAATTGACAGCAATAGTATCTATGAAACATTTTTTTGTGTACATTTACATGGAATTGTTTTTGATTTAACGAGTTTTGTTATTACTAAAAATTGTTGCATTCTATTAAACTTTGTCCCTTTTCATTAAATGTCATAACATTGACGGCCGGCATAGTCCAGTGGTAACGCATTGGACTGCCATTCCGAAGGTCGCGGGTTCGAACCCGGCGTGCGCAAATAAATTTTATTTGATTAATTTGTGTTATTTCACAGTTAATTAATTAAAATAATATATAGTATATTTGCGGCACGTTCCAGAGTGGAAGATACTACCAGTATCGCCCTGGTGTAAGACCACCATTCAGAATTGAAACGTTGCTCCAAATGGCTTTAGCCGTGTTTAGTGACTAGATCTGAATAGCCAGGTACTTCCCCACCTTCCTCTTTCTCTTCCCCACTTACCTTCAGCCTCACAACATCCCCCAATTGGGGATGCCATAGTCTCACTGGCTCCAGACGGGAGCAGTTGAGACTCTTGTGAGGTATTCACTATAAAAAAAAAAATAAAAAAAAATAAAATTAATGAATAGAAACATGTTAATTATACCTCGTACGAGACATTAAAACGACAAACGTAACTAATGATAGTATCATTAAAAATGCCACTTAAAAGGTATGTTGATCACTGATTGCGTTTAACGCAAGGTATAGCCGGTAAGCAATGGTTAGTTGTAATGGTTATGCAAAGATAGTAATTAAATAAGGGAAAATATATTTTACTGTCGAAGCCGTGCCCTGAAAATGAAATCGAAAGTAATGGTGACAAACCAGTCGTATGGAGTGAATGGATTCTGTGCTTTGCGTCTGAGAGATATTCGAGATTGACAGAGATTCTATTCCGCCACCAAGTTCCTAAATGATAATTTTAGTGAAATTTTGGAATTTTCTCTATGTTTATGTAATAATATGCAAATGGTTAGAAATAAATAAAGCGCTATTTGGGGTACACATTAAGTAATGCAAATGTTTATTTTTACTCTTGCACAGTACACAGAAATATTTCATTTGCTTAGGAATCATGAGCTGGTCTAAATATATTGAATTAGTGTTTTATTTGCGAAATGATCTTGACATTTGGGAGTGTCAATAATTTATTCCTTGCGCGGGTTGCGACAATATTGAATTTGCCTCGACGAGTCAACCATCTGTTATTTGTAGTAGAAATCTGTTTATTTTTTATTGGTTAAAATCACGCATTTATGATTTTGGTATTCTCATTAAAATCAAACGAACCCAAAACGTAATTTTTTTATAGTTCAGGCCGATTTTTAAGGCTTTTAATGTCCAGAAAATAATATACAGTAGCTTCTTGGTTTGGTATGGGCCTCTTCGTGGTCCGCCCCATAGCAAATAGCTGATAAAGCGATTATTAGTATCATTAAAAAAATTGTCATTGAGATCCATTTGTAATTTTTTCCAAATTCGTTTCAGCCATTACATCCGTATTTTAACCGTTGATCGCCTTGTGCCAAAAATATAATCGATTTCCCCACGAAAATTAAAAACTCAATCTCAGACTATGCATCAACATGTATTTAAAAAAAACAGAGTATTTTCAAGTGTTAGACTTCTAACCTTGTAACACATACCTTACACAAATCTAGGGCTGATGGAATGGGTGAAATCTGAATAAATCGGATATCATTGCATGGTCCGTGGAAAAGTTGTTTTGATTGGTACAACTTAGTGTATCTTGATACCTTTGGTTGATTGTAAGTTATTTTAAGTATCTCATAAATATACTCGTAGTTAATGTAATATCGTTTGATTATGAGTTATTAATAAAATCATATTTTCTCAGGAAACTACATGTGTGGCCAGTGGACACTAGAACCAATTCATAACTTAACGTACCCTAATGAGTTTGGATTAAGATTTTTTATTTATTTGAAGATTTTTAATTTATTTATTTGGATCATATTAGGCGTGAGTATCCATCCGCTCTATTAATTTATTAACTTAGCGAACGCTTCCCTATCTGAAGAAGCATAGACTAACTAAAAGATAGAGATGAGCTAAAGAAAATTCTTCATCCTGTTTCGGAAGCATTTTTTTATATTAGAGGAAAGGGAGCTAATTATTATTGCGCCATTTCGAATACAAATAAGAATTAAAAAATTGTTCAAGATACACCGTTAAACATGCAAATTGTTGTCACATTTCTCAAGGTACACCTTTATACATTAAATTGTTGTCACATTTCTCAAGGTACACCGTTATATATTTAAAATTGTTGTCACATTTCTCAAGGTATACCGTTATACTTTCAAAATTGTTGTCACATTTCTCAAGGTACACCGTTATACATTCAAAATTGTTGTCACATTTTTTAAGGTACACCGTTATACATTCAAAATTGATTAATTTTGTTCCCTGGGTATATTGAGTGAGCGGTAACTAAATTTCATTAAACTTTTGAAAGAAAGATTTAAATTAAGTTATTTATGACAAGTTTTCTTCATAGCGAATACAATCTTTCAATGTCGGGTTTAGTTTTAAATAAAAACAGTAACATAATAAAAATATAAATGAGAACAGTAATAAAGAAATTGCCTGGTATATTCAAAGTTGGCCATGACCTACCTCTCTAGGCAAACCTGTATTGAGGCAGAATTTTTAAATATACTTCGTCTATATTTTTTTATAAGAACAAACCAAATTTTTGAATTCATTTCCGAACACTTTTTTTTCGACAAAGGATGGAAACAAAATTTGATAATTTGTGTAGAAATGTAAAAACGAATAAGTTTACCTTACTAGTAGATTTACCAACCACTCGGGTCATGTGGTGCTACGTCTGTCACCAATTGTCAGGTCCTTATAAAATTCGTTCTATCTCCTTTTCTTCTATGATTATATACATAATTTCAACAGATTTAAGCATTCGTTTTTAATAACTTTCTTTTACCATGAAAGCTCACGTAGAATTGTAAATAATTATAAATTAAATAAAAACGCCAAAGAGGTCACCCTTCATGGCTTGCCATTTTTTTAAAATAATTATATTTATATACCACGGAGGGTAAAGTGATAATAACCTATAAAATAATTTATCTAAATCACCGATTTTATAACTTTTGTCATGTTTGTGTAAAAAAATAAAATTTATTTGCTTATTGGTCCGTTTTCAATATTAAAATCTGAAAGAGTTAAATTTGCTTTGCAAACCCGTATTTAATTTTGGGATACCTTAGAAAACAGTCAGTATATGATATGATGCGACCGTTTTCTTTAAAAATTCGAATGCATATTTCTACGAAAATTGTTTTCTATTCTACCTTTCATCCTTTTACATTGTCCCTCCCTCCCCCTCGCGGTAATTTACACCTACTGCTACTCTAGGCAAATTATATTATATGTCATGTTAGCATACGAATACAGCGTGGGAGTTACCTATGTTTCATTACGGAACTAGTATTATATTATGGAATTATCATTATGTATTGTATAATATTACGGAACTAGCTATGTGAAAGCTTCATAACACAACGGAACAGGATCCAAGCATTTAACATCACGGTTTTCCAAGCTTCGATCCGCGGACCAGTTCCGGTTGCCACTGACCGATTGAAATACTAATGAAAAATTTAAATTGAAAATGTTGTATTAAGTTGACAGGTAATATTACGTAGGTACTAAATTGGCTTTTCCTAGACCAGAAGTAGTGTTTTCTCAATACATTATACAGGGTGTCCTAGGGTAAAGTGCGCTAATTATGGGAAGTGATTCATGATGGTGGAAGTAAAAAAGATAAATAACTAAACGAAAAATATTATTTTCTCATAAAAATGATTTTTTTTTCTAAAACTACCTTAAAACGTTGGAATTTCGAAAAAAGTTTTGTATCTTTTTTACTACCATCATGCAGAACCACCTCCAGAAGTTAGCGCCCCCGGACACCCTATGTATGAGTTATCATTGTTTATAAAAAAATATCATTTATGCAAATCCTTATTCAAAAAAATATAATGTTTATAATTGAACCCACGAAATCTTCTAATACTTTGTTTTCCAGATAATCATTGGCCTTAGTAAACTTTTGTCAGATGTCTTATCAAATCTGATAGATTCAAACAACAGCTCAAGGTATCTATTCCCCAGTCTCGATCGCTCGCAATTTCCGCCGAAAGTACATACACTGGTAGAGTTTGTTATTCTTGAGTCTCACCGAAAGTACATACTACACGCCATACGTCAAAATTCATTCGACTTAAACAACGAGTGGGTCGAAGCAGTAGAGATCGGCAAAACTGTCAAAATCTCATTGCATCCTGGTGAATTGCCTTATACAAAAAAAAATCGTTTCCCGCGCGCTTTTCGAAGTTGGTATCGGATTCGTTTAGTTCTGCAAAGTTGTTTTAACCATTTTTCTGGCTTTTCGATATGTATCCACCACCGCCATTCATTTCAGAAAAAGTGCGGTATGAAATAAAAACGTTGACAGAACGACGCGCCAACGGTTTGTTTTTGACATTTCAAATTAACTCCATAGAAACCTCAAACACATCAGAAACATAGACAATATTCACAGGGTTGCCAACACAGTCATCTCTTCAACCGTGCGACACTCAAGAATGTATAAATATAGAACTTATGACAAAAGTCGTAGAGATTTTCCTTCGTAGATGGTGCATAGCGAGTAATTCGTGGTAGAGACTCTGGAATAGTTACCCAAGGTCTTAAAATTCAAACGAAAAAAAAAAAATAATAAAATTTGCCGTACAATGGTTGGTGCATTATAACCCAAAATTGGTTGGTACATTATTAACCTAAAATAAGCTTTTTTTCATATCATGCAACAATGTCAACACATTCTTCCAGATATGTTAATAAAGGGTTGCGAAACCCTGGTATACCAGGATAGATATTAATCTACTCAGACAAATATATATTACAGAATTATTGGTCTAGATTTCCTATTACGAACGTGAGTGAGCAATAGTAAAACTTAATAGTTTGACACAAATCCTACCTTGGATAGTGTATTTATGTATTTATCGGTAAGAACTTTGTACCAGCAGTGAAATCGATGATAATTTTTTTATAGATCTTTCAGATTAAATTAAAGCACTTTCTTTTAAAGATGTTAATTTAACATAGTGCATTTATTATTGAGTAAGATCTGGAATCATGAGATATTCCAGAGAAACAATGTCTTACGATATTCGGAAAACATTCTGATAACGCTTCCTCATTACATAATCCTATGAACCTGCATTCTACAAAAAATCATGTGATAAAATTTACACTGAAGATTGATTTCGCGGTCCTAACAAGTAGTACAAAAAGGTTATTTACTGAGCGTAGCTGTCAATAACCTTTTTTCTGTCCTTGATGATTGTCTGACAAGATGGTAGCCGTGTTTGATGGTACTTTTTATCCCGCCAGAGTGCATGAACGTTGCAAGCGTTGGAATCGGAATATCTCAAATTTCGTTAAGTTTACTGTTCTCGGAACCACTAATAAATTAATATTAATTTAATTCGAATGGCAAAATAAGTTGTTAGTTCAAGACAACAAATCTTTCCGTGTTGTTTTTTAAGGATACGAAGAAAATGTGAGAAGCAAAGCTGGGTTGGCTCGAAATCAAAATTAACTCCTTTACATTATGCTCATAATTAAAATGCTACATATGAATTAGTTTCGTGTTTCTAATTAGGTATTTTCTCAATAAACTTCCCTGAAACGATATGCCACATCTACGCTTTTATTGATTTACCTTCTGACTCTGAGAAGCGTTTACAACGATGAAGATTTTTTCAATGTACATAGTTTTATAATAATATTAGAGTATTTCATCACACGTGTTGGGTGAATCCATGGAAAGTGAGGATGTGAAAATGATAAAATTTTGTTCAGAAAGTGAGAGACATTTTGCAAGGTATAAAAAGTAGTTGCTTAGAGATATCGGTGACATTTTGCTATTATTTAAAATATTTTAACTTTGAGCATAACATTTGTTATATTAATTAAAGGAACATAATTATTTGGTAAATTAAAAAAAACGAACATAGATACACCTAATCTCTTAATACTTCAATGTTCCCCCGAATCAAGCGAACTAAACAATTATTAAAGCAAGATGGAACTAGAATCGTGATACGTTTAAAATTTTTATTACATGCCCATTTTTATTTAGTTTTGATATGCTATTAGTTTATTTACGTACCTATGCCCTATAAAATAAGTGTGTACAGCAGTTCCAAAAAAAAATAAAGCAGCCTTCAATCATTCCTACATGTACATGTGTTGTAAATTGATTAAACTAGTTGATAAAAATAAAAATAAAAAATATATTTTTTTATAATTTTTAAAATTTAAATTTAAATTGTCTATTAAAAAATCAAAATGTATTTACCTCCACAATAAAATATCATCAACAGCAATGATGTTAGCCACAATTTTTTCCTGATTTCAGACATTTTGCACATTGTTTGTTAATAGTACTTTAGCTGTTTATGGAACACAACACTAATCACATAACATCACTTTGTATAAACAACGTTTCAAAAATATAATGCTATCAAAAATAAATGTTTTCTTTCAGCGACCAAAATAAAAGTCAAAAGAAACAAGAGAACTTTTGAGAACATACTATTTTTTTAAAACTTCTAAATATTTAATTAATCTATTATTCAATTTTTTAATTCATTGATCCCAAACGGTAACTGCTGAAGAACCGGTAGAACCGTCCGTATCGGTTGGCCGCGAGAAAGTGTTTGTTCCGTAGATGCTAAAAACGAATGGTCTTACCGAGCCTACCAAACATGATTTCAGAAGTCGCCAACTATGCACCGCTGGATTCAAAATATTCGATAACAACTTCACTTTCACTATATATTTTCTTTAATGAAATGAACGGGGACTCAAATTGTCGGAAAGAAACTTTGAGTCTCTCCCGCTTGGCACATTTTAATTAACAGACAATGCAAATGTGGGCCGAGAAAAGTCTTTAAAATGTTGGACCCAATCGCCAAAGCGGTCTTAATTAACTGTGTAAATAATTTTATAAGACATATCAAGGGAAACTGGCGGAAATAATTTTAGCAATAAAATATATTTTTTAAGTTGTTTCATCTAATATATGATTTAATGAGTATAACTTTTTTATGATAAAACACACTATTTAGTGGTCTCCGCTTTTATTTGTAACAAAATTAAGAATAATGTATTGATTTCACTCAAGCGAAACTAATGGAAGGTTTCAATATGTTCAAGGCATATTTTATTGTATTCATAACGTAAACCGATTCGTGGTTAAGATTAATCGAAAATAGTGTATTGGCTTAGTTTTAAGATGATTTAGAAAAAATGTTCTCAATCGAAAGTTTTCGACGAGTATTATGGTCATTCCTTTTACCTCACAACGCTTATCGATCGACTTTGTAAATTTGTAACTCCTCCTCGGTCAGCACAAAAAAGAGTTTTTTCTAAGAAGAAATCCACTAAACTTGTTATTAATCATCGAGTTTAGAAAAGAAATCTTCGAGAAAATCTTCTATAATACTAGGAGACTATTTTCAAGATTCTACAATCTACACAAACGGGTAAAACGTTTTTAATATTTTTCTGAATTTAAAGAAACGCATTTTTTTCCTACTTTAGATTCGATTTCGCATCCACCAAAAGGTTGACGACATCTGACAAATCATTTTATTTATGTTAAAATGTCTCATATAAAAACCGAAACAAATTTATAATGAGAGTTGATCTCACATTTTTTTTACCACTGTGTTGTTAACAAGGCCAATATCATCGGTGTTTCACAAAATTTCCTTCCATGGTCTTACCCATTCACTTTCTGATGTTCGGTAATCTACAAAGACTTCCTTCATCCCATTCCTTTCCTTCTTTTAAGTCTAACGTCACACTTTTTCGTGTTATTTAAAATAATAAATGCTAATCCTTGCACCTTTCTACCAGAAAAAGATACAAGTCTTGCATGTGTTTTAATGTGGTTTTGAAATAGCAGTTGGCTACATCATGTAAAATCGTGGAACCGTAAATAAAACAATTGGACACATGATCATCAAAAACTGAAGAAAAAACAGATTGTTAAAGATGGCTCAATTCAACTGGCTCTGGATTAGCAACATTGCTCGATCAGAGGTGAATGACAATTAATAGTGCTCGAGTGGAGACCTAGAACGGGTCCCAGAAACCCGACCACACCAAAGATTCGCAGTTCTGACGACATCAAATAAACAAGCGGTGGAGCAAGACTTCTGCTAACGCTAAGGTGTGGTATTCCAAGTAATATACTTATTTCTAATGGAAATTGAATAAGTATAGCTAAGGCTTCTAGAACTATGAGAAGCAAAAGTAATGCATTAAAGAAAAGTATGCATAATAGAAGAGCTGGTATCTTCAAATAAAATAAAATCATCAATCTAATAATTTCATTGAAAAGCCAGAACAGAGTAAAAGCCGAAATCTTGCACTTCAACTTATTATTTAAAATCCAGTTTTAGTTTTGACATCATATGTTTACTCTAGATCTGACTAGAATGACCTATCGACCTACTCTTCCATGCGTAATTTTAATTGATTAACACGGAAACGTCATATAAAAATCGCTTGAAATGTCATTTCCGTGTTTTGTGACCAAATTTGAACTGGCTCGTATTTCGCAACCTTCATCTCACTCATCTCCATTTCTCCTCACTTCCTTAAGACTCACAATATACCTACCCCAATCTGAGAGGCCATAAATGTTTAAAAAAATACTTTTGGAAACATTTCTAATTTGGAAAATCTTGATGATTGTAAGAAAACTTTTTTCTTGCAATAATCGTTGATGAAAAAACTTAGGAATTATGTGGTATTTAATATAATTATAATACGTGCAATAATATGGAAATCTACGTACGAGTTTGTATTACGAGTTCGCCTCACCACAGCGGTAAGAGGCGTAATAAAGCGTTCACTTTCAATACGCTTCCACTGTGAAAGTGACTGCAATTTGATGAGCAGAAGTGAATTGGTGCAGAAATAATGCGCAATTAACTTTGATGGCATTTCATTGAAAAAAATAACGACGATAAATGTTACTAATAAAGTGAATATCAACGCAATGAAATAGAAATTCCTTGATTCCTTGAAAAAACAAAGGAAAGGAAAGGAAAAGAAACTAGATACCCACATTCCCATCAGTAAATAATTAACGTACAAACGACTCTAAAGGACTGGTAAATGTGTTTCTTTGAATTTCACAATTTTGTTGATCGCAAAATATAATGTTTTTTGATAATGCTTACATATTAAAATTTTTTTAAAACCCTACTTCTAACTATATATTAAGAAAGTTTATGATTATTATTTATAAATTAATGACATTCTAATCTTGTTGTTTTGTATTGTGGAGACTATGTATAAAAGGGTGGGCCGATACTTACGTTTCATTTAAGAGAATGTCTAATAATATTCAAAACATGCAGGATGCCAAAAATAACATTTCTTAAACGTATTTTTCCACATTTTTGTGTTTCGTGTATGTTCATACATACAAGTCGTTCATTGATTTCTATTGAATACTTATGTCAAATTTTCTTAAAATTCTGAACTCATAATAATTGTTTTCAAGAATATTATTTTACTATCATACATGTTTTTTGTTACAATTGGTAAACTGGGTGCATCTAAAATCCGTCAAATTGTTCATACTCCGTGGTCGAGGGCTAAGGCTCTCGACTAGCAAGCTGGAGGTCGCGGTTCAAAGCGTGTTAAAGTAAATTTTATTAGATTAATTATTATTATTTCACAATTTACTTGTTTAAAATAATTTATAACATTTTAGTGAATTATTTTTTATGTATTATGCCAGGTTGCGCTACCTCTGTATTTCATGTCCATCATCAGGGCAGATGTGGGGAGAATGAAGGCAGATATGATGATGAAAACTTTAATGCTGTCCGATGTTGGCTAAAGATGGAGATACGCATATAAGATAGCGCAATACGGCATTATACCCCAAAGATAATTCTCAAATCGTATAATATAAATAGCATATTTGCGGAACGTTCCAGAGGTGGAAGATACTTTCAGTATCGCCCTGATGTAAGACCACCATTCAGAATTAAAACGTTGCTTGAAATGGTTTGGCCGTGTTTGGTGACCAGAACTGAATAGCCAGATACTTCCCCACCTTCGTCTTCCCCGTCTCCTTCCTCACCCCACTACTTTTAAAATGTGGATGCCTTTCTTTCATTGGCTTCAGACGGTTAGGAGCAGTTGGGCCTCTTGTGCGGTCTCAAATAATAATAAAAAATACCAGAACTTATTAATTGTATGTTTCATATGGAATCATAATTATGAAAAAACGAAATGTCACACGAAAACACTCGAAAAAACCTTTGATTGCCACTGGACATTTTTTTCTCGGTCCACCCTACTATGCCTACTTTCTACCCACACACATAAATGTTCAATGTTCCCATTATGAATTATGCGTTTGTTATTCCAAAATAATTACGTAACTTACGTAAAAAATAATAAATTTAATGTGTTCTTAAAATTAATGTTAATGGATTACATTCACTTGCGTGTGTGGTTTCATCTCAACGGTGAGTCAGATCAAATGCCCACATGTAATAAACAGTTATGTGCTTATCATTGTTTATAAATAATACTCTTTATCAATTTACTTTACTATCTTTGTATAGATATTATTGATACAAGATTGTTATGATTCTAATAATTATTTAGGAATTAAATAACAATACTCGAATAATTACTCCTTTGCCTTTAAAAATAAACTGGATAAAAATGAAGCTAAAATCTAACCAAATGATAAGATATTTCCAGTATAGCATGGGCTAAATTCTCACCTAAAAACTTCCAGATAAAATAAATTATTATACTATCTAATTCCACAAAACATTTTAATCCTCATCGTTCGAAACTTGATAAATAGTTCTTATTATTATTATTATTAGTTCTTATAAATAATTTGTGGTTGTAAGCTTCTGACATTTTTTTTTACTTCCAATTTTGGTATTTGTAGATTAGTTAGCAGTTTTGTAGATTGATGACTCTCATCATCCGAAGCTGACAGTTCTCTTTAGGTCATTTCATTTTCGTTCGATATGTTTTACACTATGTGTGTGTCTAGTTACAATTAATAATTATCTAGATATATAAAAAATGTTTGTTTGTTTGTTTCTATGTGTGTTTGTTTGTCCCCTATAGACTTAAGAAGTACTGGATCGATTTGGCTGACAATTTCAAAGTTTGTTCTTATTGGTGTAAAGAGTATTTAAATCGGGTTTGAATGGTAGAAGACACCTGTGGAATACTTAAAACCTTATCTCTGCATAGTGGAATGAGATACGTAGTCGATTCAAAGTCAATATAATGTTTTTTTTTAACATTAACAATATGGTATACAGTAATGAACGGTAGAAAGAGTCGGGGACTCCCGAAGAAGACATGAAACAAATTATTATTTGTGGTAAAAGAGACGTAAGTAATGAATGAAAGAAGTGGCTAATGGTAATGGCTGAAGAAATCGGGAACGCCCAAGGAAGACATAAAATGAAAAAAATAATCAAATACTTGTATGTGGTAAAATGAGGCGTTTGTGATGAACAAAGAAAGGGGTGTAACGAGAATTAATGACGTGATGTGAATGGCAGGAGATGTCGAGGATGCCCGAGGAAGACATGTTGAAGTGAAAAAAATACTTATTACAATCCAATAATGTTATTTCCACATTTAAAATGCCCACAGTTTTCAGGTGCACTAGAATAGGCCACTTGCATATCCGACTTGGAAAAAATCGTGTGGATAGATCTTTTTACTAAGATTACGAAAATGTTAGTAAAATTTTGTAGAAATGTACATTTATTTTTATTTTTAAATAAATAAATCCATTATTTGGGCTCGTGTCGTCACTACATGAAAATGTCCCGTCTACTGAAAATGTTCCTATTAATTTTGTAAAATTCCACACTGATTTAATTTTTTTATATGGCATCACTTTGATTTCAGGCGAATTTTTGAATTCGTTCACTAGATTTATTGTTTGTTCTCTGCGAACTTTTCATTTGGTTTGAATTTTTGACAGATGTGAAGAGAACCCCGTACAATTTAGATGTCGGTACGTGTTTTAGAGGTATAATGGTTATGGTGCTGATTTTATCAAAATCAAATTTTATAATATTCTTATTATTATTATAATTTACAAGTACAAGTATATTACATTGGATTTATTAATATAGACGTTGTACATTATAATGATTTATGATCAATAAGATGGATCAAGGAAAAAAATATTTATGAGATGTAATATTTTTGGTATGCCTCGTTATTCTGCTGTGTCATTCGTGTGGAAAACGTTCTTTTTTTAAAAAATGATTTTCGGCTATGTAATCATTGTTTTTTCTCACCTATAAAATTATGTCCCGTCTTTCCGGTTTATAAAAAAAGGTCTGATTTTTCGGATTGAAATTTTCAAAAAATCCCCAGGGTTTCAAAAATACGATTAAAAAAATAATAATAATACAGAATGTCTTAGAATATTTTCCTTAACCGGAAATTTTTTTTTAAAAATATGATGCAAGTGGCCTATTCACAACCCTAAAACTTTACTCCAAACCATTCATAAACCCAAGCAACGTCGGGTACAAGTCAGCCAGTACGGGTTCGTCGACTCTACTTATGAAAATATAGTTTGTTGGTTTTTACTAGTCTCAGAGAGAGGTCGTATGTCCGTCATCGACGATCTTATTCTTCCTTCTCATGTTCGTCTTGTATAACACAGAAGGTACTAGAACGACGATGTCATGCACGACCTCGCATTTGGGATGGAAACAATATATTCGAAAATTGAAACAATCTTAAGTAGAACTGTTAGAACACTGCTATTTAAACTAATTGAAAACAGTTTTTTCATTAGGTTTAAATAGCAGAGTAGGTTCTAAGAAAATTTTAAAAAAAATTTAAGTAGAACCTACTCTGCTATTTAAACCTAATTAAAACATTTTTCTTAATCTTAGGCGAATATACCACAGGATGAAAAAATAACTCTCAAACTTTCCACACAAATACAACCAGTTCCAAAGTTTCAAAGTCTATAAAGGAATTACGAAAGAGACGTACCAAGATAGGTCTATAATAGTAGGTAATAAGTTTTTCGCTTAGCAATTAGTTTTATATTGTGAGAATTTAAGAAGGCTACGACCAAAGATATTAGAAGAACGAGATGTGCTATGAGCAGTTCATACTGTGTGGAATTGTTTTGCCCAGTGTCGCCGGTTTTGTTCACCAATACAACTGCACACCTTCGCTTACGCTAAGGTATCCGCACTAATACATAGAACAGATTTCTGTGCGTACACGTCCCGATAGTATTCAAAGTACCCTAATTAGGTAGTACTCCGCCTACGGTCCGGCGGCCAACATAGCATATCTCGTTCTTCTAATATCTTTGGCTACGACAATGGACGCCAATTAATTGCAGCAACCACTGCGTGTAGCTAATCTATTCTACAATGTCCGGGACGTTATTCCGGTTTCATGTATGATCTAAAATGAGGGCAAACAAAACTTTGTTCCCGTAAACTTTTATCTTCAAATAAAACATTTAATTTAAAAATCTTTTGGGTGGGATTTACTCAATCTAGCTGTTTAAGCCCCCCCCCAAGGCTCCAAGGAAGTTTGGAAGGGAGATATGTAAATAGGAATGTTAGAGGGAGCGCGCTTATATTAAAAAACGATAAAAATTAAGCGAAAATTTTCACTATATTTAATAAAATATTTGTTTGAAATAGAGCCAAAATCTTCCGACAAATGCTTTACTTTTATTTAAAGATAGTTTGTGTTTTTTTTACGTGCCTATAACATATTAAATAACCGAATATTGTATTTGATATCAGAACTAAATGTACCGTTCGAATCATAATTATACATAATATTGGAAACACTGATTTCCGTGGCGAAGGTCCCATCTGTGCGTTCCGAATCGTAATACTGATTATAATTCCTTTATAACATAACACGAAGTCTTCCAAGATTGGAATTTTTTCTTAAGTTCAAAGAACACTTAGATCGGTATGAATAAGTATGTGAAAGTGCGGTGAATCAAGTTACGAAGAATTTCGTTCAACTAAAAACGAATCTCATGACACATGAGGTGAAGAATATATGTCAATTATTTTATTCATTCGCATTTGTTAGTCATGAGCTCCATAAAATAGGGATAGGAGAGTCTGAATGAATTTGAAGAAACATGGCCAAATTTTTGATTTTATTTCTCAGCAAAGCATCATCGAATCGGTACTTCTCTAAGATCGTGTTTAGTAACTATGCTTTTTTAAAGTATTATCATTTCGGTCTGATACTTTCCCAAAAAAATAATTTCAATAATTGGCATTTTGGTTGATTATAAGTCAACTAAATAACTTACACTATTACGCATCATAACGAATATTTCTGTTATTGACTCATTATAATGACTTATTAAAACAATTTAAAACATTATACATTTTTTTATTGAAAAAAGATTTACATTGTTTTAATAAATAAATTTTAGTGTTTTGGTGATGATTTAAAAATATTTTTTTTATAAAAATGAGCTCTTCTATAATAAGGCAATAAAAATGGATTCATTTAACATGAAATTAAAGATTTTTTAGATTAAATTCTTGTTGTTTAAAGCACAGATAGTTAGTTCTGTGATTTGTGGTGTAGGTAAACGCTTAAATTACCAGATACTTATATTTGCAGCCATTTAATTTATGTTAATAAAAGGCTGCTACAATAAATACTAACTAAATTATGAGGATGAGCGGAGTATATCTTGTTTTGCTTATCTTCCCAATCAATGTATTGCGTTGATAATTAAATTTGGTAGCTCGTAATAATTGTTTTGCATCGGAAAGATCATGGTTCTGCATTCAGTGCCAACTCAGGTAACCGTTAACTTTCAAACTGTACGTAACCATTCGAGTATTTCCTTTCTCAGATATACTTTTAATACGTTCCTCCACCGGTATTTATTACCGTTGCTAATAACGAGCCATTCTTCGAGCCATCTTCCATTACATTTTGACTTGCACTTTCAACAGAATGTAAGTCAATGCTTTCGTAAGGCAATACTAACTATACTAAGTCACCTGAAAAACTTTCAATATTTTTTCCAGTGGTCCAATGTCCTTTGGAAAAGGGCGCCTGGGTGTTGGTTGTTAAGAAATACATTCCACGAGCACTGAAAGAAAAAAAAGTAAAAAATATTTAACTCCGTACAATTTATTCAAAAAACTTAAGATATTATTCCTTATTATTATTCCACCAATACATAAACCAAAGCTTTCGTTTCATGAAACAGTTTAACAAACCCTTCCAAATATTGACCTTTATTGTTTTGTAGCGTAGTAGGTTCTACGTATTTGAATTTTAATCGGTAAGAATCAATTTCAAAATTGGAATCAGTTGTTTAAAAAAAAGGCAGGTGATAAAGTACCTCCCTATGGCATAAATATTTATTATTAAAAAAATGGAATTGATTTGTCAAGAGTCAAGAATTCAAATTAAAAAAATATATATTTATTGCACAAAAATACAGAGTACAAAGGGTATAGCTACAGGTTACATCCTATTTCTTCCAGCTAACCCAACAAATACACATTATATTACATAACCCAACAATTACATGTTAACAAATGTATGTAAATAAAAAAAAGGTATTTAATTTAGTAAGGTATTCATTTAAGGTGTAGTGACATTTGTTTAAGAGAAATGTTTTTAGTGATGATTTAAATTTGAGTATGTCCATTATTTGTTTGATGCTTTGTGGAATTTTGTTATATACTTTAATTAATAATTATTTTTCTGCGAACCTTGTAGCGTGTTTATGTGTTGAGATTTTTTGTGGGAAATTTTTTGGAGATGATCGAACTAACAGGCATAACTCCATTATATATATGTCCGTCACTGACAATTCAGATTATCCCGTGATTTTTCACGGGTATACGCTAGAATAACATTAAATGGGTAGCATCATCTGGGTAATGTGTTTGCTATTGCTAATTGGGATGGAATAACATCATCACTTTCAACAATATTTTTGTGTACACATTACTTGTTCTGTAATCACTCTATTGTAAAAGCCATTTTATGGCGTTTAAATAAATAAATAAATGACATTTCGCCGCTGCGCTTTTCCGTCTCTTTCTATTCAATCAATGTCCCAACCATAAGATTATAATCGTAATATTATTTATCTGCTTCAATAAGAAAAGGGAGGTTATTACAAGGGAGGTCTCAGTGAAACGACCATAGTAGCAATATCGATTATTATTTTTCTTGCTCAATCTAGACTCTGTACTGCTTATATCATTGCTGAACACCAATCTAAATGACTATGCACCTACGTCCTTTATTGGATGTTTCATAACAATAGAGTGTCTTGTCAATTGACATGCGGGTAAATAAATTATGCGTTGTGAACCAGGTTTAATAATTTGCAAATCACTTTAGTTAAAACCTTTTGCATGACTGAAATGGCAGTCATTATAACTGTGTCATAAATAATTGATTTTAGTTGGCTATTAAAATCTCCAGCGTCCTTAACCCAAATCTGGTAAGATCTTGTACCTAGTAGCTGAGATAAAAATAAGTATTATTAGGTAAGTTTTTAGATTCTCACGGCCAAAAGCATTTTTGTTGTTTGTTTTTGGGGTGTTATGCCGTGTTGCGCTAACTCCTTCTTTAGCCGACGTTTCGGACAGCGTTGCAGTGTCCATCATCAGGGCAGATCCGGTAGATCCGAAGATGTGTAAAAAAAACACACAACAAAAATAAGTATTATTAGATTGTTATCGGTTAGTATGTATCTTCTATTATATTATAATGTGAGTAATTTAATCGACTATAATACGCCCTCGTTGGGTGGACACGTTTTTTATTAGGAACTTTGTAATCATTAGCATTAGCTATGCATTTGAGCGGCAAAAAGTCTTTGTTCAACGATGAAGTATTGAAAGCTTTAATTAGAGTAATTAAAAGTAAATACGATAATTACTGTTAAATAAGACAATTTGCACTGAAGTGATTTGAAACTGGAAACCGAAGTTTCTCATAGCGTTTTTGTGCAGCTCTGGGTTTGTCCTGGACTACTCGATTTTAACGTGTTTTTAATATTAGACATAAACTGAAAGAATTACCTATATAGTGTGCTCGAAGGAAACTTAATTTGAAACTTAAGTCTTTCTTGAAGGCATCATTGGTTTTATTGATTTTTTTTCACTTTAGAGTGGTAGATAGTTTCAGAATCGCCCTAATAAAAGACCACCATTTAGAATCAAAGCATTGCTTTAGATGGCTTCAACTGTATTTGGCGACCAGATCTGAATAGCCAGGCACTTCCTAACATTCCTCTACCACATATCCTTTCCTTCCTCAACTCCCAAATACCTTCAGCTTGACAACATACCCAAATTGGGAATATCAGAGTCTCAAGAAGGTTGGGAACAATTTGAAAAAAATTTGTGCATCACTCACATTTTTTTATTAGCCTCTCTGGGAATAAGAATCAAAAAAAAATTGAGTAATTATATGTAATCAGTTTTCTGTTAAATTGTTACTAATGTAGGTAATTTATTCATTTTCAATGAGTTGTTTTATTTTAAACCCGCGTAGTTTGCAGCAATTATAAAAAAAAGGTTTCAAGGTTTAAAACTGTAAATTGAAAAAGTTAATTTTTCCCTTTTTAAGTTAAATCTCAAGCCAGTAGGTAAGGTAAATTCCGGGTTTAAAGAGCACAGATTTCAATTGGAAAGAAAGTTAACTGACTCATGGTAGATATGCAGGTATTAGGAATGACACAACGTTTTCATAATTCATAACACAAGGTGATTGTGCGTGTTGACAAATATCATACAAAAACGAATTTCAAAAAAACTTTATAATATTTTGACAGTCTCGTAACTTTTTTACGACATAACTGTAAGAAATATGAAATAAATGTTCTGTGAACTAATCATTAATGACTTACCCAAGTTCACACATAACCACATGAATATGCATGTTCGTATTACAAACAATTAGCTAGTTACTACACTAAGTTACCTTTGGCTTATAGCATATTACAGATGGTAACGTAATTTTTTTCCAGTTCAAGAGTTATGAGAACCGCCTGTGTTTTTTGTATGTCTGTAACGGATTGGCACGTGAGATGAACGTTAAACTCGCGGAGATGAAAGTAAAAATAATGCAGAACGGCTCAAGTGAAAGTTGATGCAGGGCTGACAACAGAAGAATTTAAAAATAATCATCGTAATCTTAAGTACATTTATATACACACATTTGCAGGTGTTGTTTTTAAGTTTTCTCGATATTATTTTTAGACAAATAAAAACGTGCTAATTATAGTACTGAGTTTAAGTTGATATCATTTTCACTACCCACTCTTTTTTATTCGCAAAAATTCGTTGTGCATGTATAAATGATGAACGCGATATATATCGATGTGTATTCTAGTACAAAAATCTTTTTTGTTCCTTTATACCTCATAAGCTAGAACAGAGATGTACTAGTACGGGTGTTATTTTGATACCCATTAAATGTATTTGTTTTTAGTTTAAGGTGGTAATTACTAGTAAAACAAAAGTTAAATAACAATACTCCGTAGCTCATGATTTTAAAATAGTTGGATGACCTAAAAATTTTTTTAAATAATTTTAAAGAATTTCATGACGCCAGAGCTCACCGTCTGAGATTTTCAATAGGTTATTTTCTATTTCAAATTTCTGCGCATTATGTAGGTAGCGCAGACCTGTGAAAAATCACGAGTAGTATTCTCGCCAAATTTGTATTATTTTTGAAAATGTCAATTAAACTCATGTTATGTTAAAAATATTTTACTATAGGTAAGTACTTTATCGCTTATCTAAATTCTTCAAAAAAACTTAAATTTTTAAAATTACACTTAAATTCAAAGCAAAAATTTTAGAGTTCATTGATCCGGAGTTACAGACATAAAGAGTCACAACAACGTTACATCCAGAGACTGTACTCTGATGATTAATTAAAAACTTTGTCAATCAATTACGACTACCTACCGAACAAGCTTCTCAAACTTGCAATGAAACTTGTCGAACAAATATCAAAACATTCATGTAGTTGCCGCTCAATGAATAAATAAACCACACGTTTTTTAATACAAAAATTACAGATTACATACTAATGATGGATTACGTTTAGCAGTAAATAATACATTATACCTACTATGTGTTATATAATAAATATGTAGGTATCATAAATTACAAAGTGTTCGCACAACACAGCACTAATAACAAAAAGGGCTGGGCCACACGGCCTTCAATAAAATGTGTCTTAAACGTGGTTGCGGAATGAATAATTGTTGCCTATAGCGTTTTTAGAAATTAACTTTAATATGGAAGCATTGTGAAATCGGTTCCATGATCAATACAATGACAATTCAACACACTTTTAAAAAGTGATATAAAGTCATTAGAAACGATGAAAAAAAAAACCTAACCTAACCTAACCTAACCTACTTAACCCAGTTAATAAATTTTTGTTTCATCACTTTCCATGACTTTATATAACTTTTGAAAGATGTGATGAATTATCATTTTGATGATTTATCCGGTCACCTCATAAATGTATCGCATTTATGCATCATCTGCAATAAATATTACTGATTACTGCAAAAAAACTTGGGTATGTATTTTAAGCAAAGGAAATCTAAATATTTTTTTCTGAATATACTGAGATTTCTCACGTCACAGCTTCATTTCGTAATCTATGTATATCTCCGACGCTATCTTGCTCATATGTAAAACATGACGAACAAAAAACATGATTTTTTTGCAAATGCTACTTTGTGCTGATTTTTTCAATGATGGGAAACTGGTGAATCTACATCACATTTTTAATCGATTATTTTCTTAATTTCAGCTTTCGTTTTCGAGTAAATTGACTCCAAAGATGGACATTTTTTGATGGACATGTTTGAAAAAAAACAAACGCTAGGAATTAAAGCCGGCTTCAAAAGGTTTTTTTACACTTTACTTGCCAAAAAAAATTATAAAAGTTACAAAAAATTCGAAATGCTGTTGAAGAATTTTTTCTATAATGTTACGTTAATTCACTAGTTTTCCATTTGATCTACGAGTTTCTGAACACCGTGCATTAACACTGCCTAAATTTTGTGCTAATTTGGTGCTTCGTATGTTATATATACAGGGTATCGGGGGTGAAAGTGCAGTAACTTCGGAAGGTTACATGATGGTAGGAGCAAAAAAGATAAATAACTTTTTACGAAATTCCAACTTTTTTTTCCATACAAAAAGACATACCTACTAAAAATCCTTAGTAGAGGTACATAACCCGATAAATTCACTGTGTGTATTGTCATACATTTCAAACGGGTGCACTTAAAACGTGGAGTTTAATTTAAATAATGATATAAAAGAATATTTCTCTGATGGTTTGTGAATAATTTTTGTGTCTCTATTGTTTATATCTCTATTTTATTATTATTTTTTTTATTGAATAAATAGTTAATACATATCAACAAACAAGTCCTGCTAAGCCAATTGAATTGGCTTGTCAACAGGTGCTTAAAGTTTAGTTTCATATACATTTATATAAGTTATAATTTACATCTTATATCTACAGAATCAACAACTTCTACAGAATCAACAATTATTATGATTTGATTTATATCTACAACCTCTCTCCATGGCTATAAATGTATTTTTTTGTAAATTTTTCGTTTTATATAATCTTTTGTTTTTTATAAATTTTTTAATTCATATTCCTTTCTCACAAATTCCCCTTTTCCATATTATGCTGTCTAAGTAGAGGTAAAGTCACAAGGAGGAAATCCATAATTGGTTTTATTTTACTATATAATACTTATGTACAAACTGATTAAATGTAAACTGACGATTTCCCAAAAATGAAAAAAAAATGAAAAAATATAAAAAAAAACAAAAATATTTACCAATTATAAACGTTAATAAAGAAACAAAGTATTTAATTAAAAGTGAATTAATGAATTTTGTTTAACTCTAATATCTAGGAAAGAGAAACCATTAATGAATAATCTGCTAATCAATAGATTGTGGCACATGCCGATTCAACTTACGTGTGAGGTGTGAATTCCCCCATAATGACTTCTTCGGGATAACGATTGAGATCGCATCTTCCGAAAGTATATTGTAGCCAAGAGTCACACTTCTTCGCATAGAAACCGACCGTGGTGTTAATTGATTCAGCAAAGTATAAAGCAGTCCTCCAATGGCTACATCCATCCACACCTGATATAAACAAAAATATAAAGATTATCCCACTACTACGCTTCGTATACATCCGTGAGCCGAACTGCTGAACGGTACCTCAACTTATGGGAAAGAAACGTAGCAACCGCAAATGGCGCGAAACGCCGCTTGCAGTTGATTCGTTCCTTTCCCGTAATTCGTAGTAAGGTTCGCGTTTCGGTTCGCAAATGTATACATACCCTTAGATATTCTTGTCTATTATTGACTGAGCATAACTAATGCCTGTTTTGACTCTAATATTTTTGTACCCATCTAAATGTCTGAAGAAATTTTTAAAAATAATTTTCATTATAGTAACGTTTCTTTGGACAAATTTTATAATTTCTTAAGAAGGTAGTTATTTAAGTACAAATAAAAATATAAAATAAATACAATTATCAATTAAATACAAGTGAAAATTAGAAACATCCTTTTTTGGAAGCAAGGTCTCCGGTTAAAAATATTTGGATTATTTGTATAACGCTAATTTGTGAAAAATTACCTCAAGGGCGCTGTATAATTCCTAATTTGTGAAGTTAGAATTTAATTTTTTTTCAAAACCGGTTCAATTTATTATTATTATTTTCATGATGCGATAATTTTATATATTTAAAAACATTATTTGATAATAACTTGTTGGGTGGTTGGGGGGCAGAGGCCCCCATTTAACTGATTTTATGGGGGAAAAAAATCAGCAAATATTATGAGGTTCGTTGTTTTTTGTAATGGTATTTGTATTTGTAATACGGATATATGTTTTAATAATTATTTTTTTTTTCTTTGTGAGTGAAAGATTGTTAAATACTTTTATGGCCTGGAATTTGTGATGCTTTTATCCAAAACTTCGTCTGTCGTCAGAGTTTTTATGTTGAAAGCATAGACTAAATTAATAAATACATCAATGGTTGAGAGCCATTAGATTTTTTCATCAGATGACGTCACATAGTTGTCAAAGTCTTCGCACTGTTGTCTCGGGCGGAATCGGATGACGTCGAATACGAGTTGAAGCGTTTAGATTTGTGGTTTTATTAAACACTATTAAAAAAAATTAATACCATTTACTTTATTTATCATATTATTTTAATAAGTTCATATTGGACGTATGGTTTGTTCCGTAAAATATTGTATTATTATTTAAAGACATTATTTTTTTCTATAGAAATCGTCTTTACTCTTAATGTAACTTTTATTTGTATTGTAACCATAAATTTTTAATTAGAATATAATATTGTTAAGTGTAAAGCAATTATTACAAAACCGAATTCATTCAGTCAGAAAAGCAACTAAAGGCTTGCGAAACGTAGTAATATCGGAGAAATAAATATAATTTAAAGAGAAAGATAATTATTGACTTACGTGACAAAGCGATAAAATTCTTGGACCCAAAGGTCGCGGGATAAGATCCCCCATATTGAAAACAATTTAGATGTTAATCGATGGATGCAAATAGCAATTTTGATAAACCAATAATACCATTTTTCGCTTTGCTTGAGAGTGGAAGATACACGAGAATCACTATAGAAAGATAGGCATTCACGGCCACTTTCACTAATTTAACTAAAAGACCGCTAAGTAAAAATTGTCTGCATACGTTGCCACCAACGCCATACAGATTAACCTAAGAAGTACGAGTACGCACTATACTTAACTTTTTGCACAATTAAAGTAAGAGAATTGTTTTCGCGTTTAATTTAACGAGGAAAAATTTTGGTGAAACAAATATGTTGGCTGTTGGCAAAATTGTTGGCAAATCCTTCGCTGGCTGAAATGGCTCTTATGATTAGATCTAAATAGACTGGTGTTTCCCATCATCGCCTTTATCTTTTCTTCTACTATCTCCGATTGTATGTATCATGAAGTAGGTACCTATGTTATTTGCGTTAACCAAAACATGAAATATATTTAAATACTCACTAACACAGTACACATTATATAAATTAAATCATTTACCAGAACACTGTAGTTTTTGTGGAGCCCTGACTAACCGTTAAAAATAGTAAATTAATAAGCATTTCCATTAGTTTGCTACTGGCTGCGGTCACAAGGCAGATGTTGGCAGTGTGAGGGATAATGAAGCTCGTAATAAAATATTAAAAACTGACATAAAATGTATAGGTCTGCCGTTAATTTAGCGTTGCAGTTTCTTATATTTCCCATAAAACGCAGCAGAGAAACTTTAAGAAACTTGTTATGCAAAATAACCCACTTCTGAAATGACTCGGTGAACGCAAAGGTGCGTGGCACTTGTGGCAGTAACTATTTGACTTTATTACACAGTTATTTAAATAGTCAATTCATTGCATTCGAAACAGGAATGTGAATTTAATTATAGTACGATTTGTAAACTTTCCAGATGTTTCTACATCTAGAGTAGATGTACTACAATTCATGCATTTAAAGAATGCGTATGAAAGTAAAAATAAAGTCGCAAACAGGGTAAATAAACGCGTTTCTTATGACATTTTACACGATAACAAAAGAATCACAACTCTTAGTCGTTTGGTGTGACTGCGGCATTTCCATTTTTAGGAATTTTTGTGAAGTAAATTGGAGAGGGGAAATAGAAAAGGAAGAAGAAGATCAAAAAGCAACGGGAAAAAATGTATTGTTTGTGCATAGGTAGCTTTACAGAAAATCTCTATTGACTGCATTCTCTTCCTATTCAGAACTTGTTACATCACTGTTTACATTTTAATTATTGACCTCACTAAGACTAGCCTGTGTTTAGGTTGATAATTTTTCAAAATAAAAAAATAGCACAAAGTTATATGTATATTGAAAGAACAATATTGTTACATGAATAATGATTACCTACTAAGCTGAAGGAACCTATTTCAATAAAGTAGTAAACATGTAGGGTGACCATGTGAAATAACGTATTTTGCTAATAATTTAGGTCCGAACGCAGTTGGCGCTAACAAAAAATTGTCAAAGAAGCTAAACTAGTAGTCCACAATGGAGTGCTGGTACCTACACTGTATATAGAAGTGAGGCATGTAACTGGCAGAGAAATGAAAGTAGACTGAATGCTGAAGAAATGAGATCCCTGAGGCGCATGTGTAGTAAAACCATGTATGATCATGTGAGAAGTGCGGAGATCCGCGAAGTGCGCAAGGCTGATGTTGGTGTATGGTTAGCGTATGTTGGCTATCTGTTATTTTAATACAGTCATTAATGTTCAGCTGTTTTAAGCAAGTAAGTTTCCAGATGCTTAATATTTTTTTCTTTTATTTTTATTTTTTGAGCTCTCAACTTCTCCTTTACCCTCATTCATGGAGTTTAAGCGAATAATATATCATCATATTTTTTACAAATGAACACATTTCTATCTTTATTTTGGTTTTTTTTTGTACTTTTAGATCTACGTACGACGCAAATTTTGAGAAATTCTTCTGGATTAATGTCTTCAGGTGCAGTACTCATTTTGTTTTAGGACCTTGTTATTGTATTTAGATTATCTTGCTGTTGAGAGCCGGTTTTTATCTCGAACTCATGGTCACCCTGGCAGTAGATTGTTTGTTCAGCAGAAACAGAGCAAGCGCGTTGTTTCTCCTGCGAGCAAGCAAACCGAAACAAACTGTATGGTTGGTATTGGAAAAATGGCTATGGTGTTGGCCAATCACGACAGCTTCACTTTGTTTAGATATATGTCAATTTCACTGTCACTATTTCACGAAACTTTGAAATCAACTTGAATCATCTCACTTCAATTGACAAAATTTATATCCCAATTTACGCAGTGAGCACTAGAAAGAATCTTGTAAATGTTTTGGATTGTATTGTTTAATAAAGTAAACAATTAAATGGAGTTTTTAACGGATCACTTTTACTATGTGCTATTTTGATTCGCTCAGTAGAATGAATATGTATTTTAGTGTCTTCCATTTGGGAACGAAGTGCAAATGAAATTACAATTACAAATTTCAAAAATGTTTATTTATTCATGTCAGGATTCGAACCCGTGACGGTTGGGCTAAGTGTCAAAGAGCTTATCACTATGTTCGGATCGGTTAAAAGGTCGTGTCTCTAAAGAAATGATTAAGAAATCGATAAGTACGACTTACTCATATTTTTGAGTTCATCACAGCCGGCTTGCGTCAGTCCACCGTTAGGGTAAAAGTCAACGTGACCAGAAGGTTCTAGTTTCCCCATTTTCAAGGCATTTGTGTGGATTATGTCCACAAATTTAGCATCTGTCTTGTCCAGTTTTCCTTTGGGATCTAGCGTGGTGAACAGTGGTAAAGCTGGATCCAAACCTGTTTAAAAAAACATACATAATTTTTATATATTTCAATGAAATATGCATGCACGTCAATGGGGAAAACATCAGCATTTCCCATCAACATCACAAACCCCCATAAGGAACGTTAAATCTGCCAACCGAATCAGGTTTCCTTCGTGATAATCCGAAGATTTCTTTCAAATATTGACAATAATCTCTTGATAAAATTTAATATCTAAAAATATTTTTCAACGTCTTTGAAACCATGAACGAATTTACTTGCTGTATTTGTTCTATTAATATTCCAAAGGAATGTTATCGGAAGAACGAGCATCATCACCCATTCAGTACCGATGCCCTTTTTGTGCTTAAAACCTTGAAGTAGGAATTGAAATAACGTAATCAGAAATAATTGAGAATGACCGTTTCATTCAAGCTATTTTCTACTCGTACCTTTTGCCATTTTTTACCTGTAATCCGTTCAAGTTGTCCCGATTTCAGCCACTGAGAGATAGCTCCTGCCACGTGTGCTCCAAGGCTCATCCCAATAACATGGATGGATTGTAGAGGAATCCCATTTACCTTCACCAATTCGTCTATCATCTGCGCAATACAGCGACCAACCAGAGGGACGTTCTGAGCCGCGTTATTATAACAAGGGTATTTTACGATGGGACCGTAGTCCAAAGATATTATGTTGTATTCGCCACGCTGAAAATATGCTAAGAAAAACGTATTATCACTGACAGTGGTAAAAAAATGTTTTATCACCACATAAATGTAATCGTGCCGACAGAGTGAAACGAAAAGGAAGAAAGGATGACTAAATGTAAAAAAATCATATCAATTCACAAACAGTTTTGAACTATTTCAAGGAACGCAACTTTTCGTACTTGAATATGGTGATATCTTCCAGGCAGATAATGAATACATTTTTCTGCAAATACTTAAAATATATTAACAAGAACTGTATTTCTGAAGACCATGTACTTTTTACATACATCTATTTTAGATTTTGTTTTCGTGAATGAATGAATAAATGCAATGGAATCTTGGATGTGGAAATTAACCCACTTCCCAATTTTCGATAAAGCTGAAACTCGGCATATATGACAATTCATTCTGTCAATTTTCAGAGGCACTCACGCACATACACGCGCACGCACACGTATTTCCTTGAAATTAGATAACATTCTAAAACTTTACAGCAGAAATAAAGCTCGGTACCTATTGTACGGTATGATTTGGCTAAAGTGAGCGCGGTTTACTCGTTTTGGTCAGTATCTAGGCAGGAAGGCTCGATACTCTGTCAGACCAATTTAAAAACAAACAAAAAAGTTTAAAAGACATTTTTAAAGTACGCAGGAGTTAGGGGTCAGTCCCCGCAGAGGAAGATTCAATCCTAACTGTCCTATTTTTTGGAAGTCAAACCAAATTAATAAAAATAGACGTATTATAATAAAAAAACTTTGTTTTTTTACGGTTTGATTTTTTTCACTTTTTGAAGTGAAACTTCTTTAGGCGCGTAATGAATTTTCGGGGACGGAGTAAAACCGAGTCAGGATCGACACGAAAATGCGGGTACCCCCACCACCGCTCACCGTTCACTGTCCCTCTCTCACCATATGCGCTTGTTGAGGTGGGGGAGCCGCTCACGAACGTTCTCTCCCGACACGGGACAACAATCGATGCAGTTTTTGCACGATTCATTAAGGATTTAAGTGCTCATGTATATATCTCGCACTTTAGTTACCATAACCCAATTATCACGACATTAGGAAATGATATTCATGAAATTGACAATGAAAATGGCACATGATTGGTAAATTGTCATTGTAATTTCTTTGTAATTTTTAATTGTAATATTGTTATTTATGTAATATTGTATACTTGTGAATAAATTGAAAATTTTTGGAACTATACATTAATCGAACGTCATTCATCTATAAGAAAATATTAGAAAAAGCAAATCCATGCTTCGTCGTTGAATTATTTAACCTCTAATTTTCAAACTAACCTAAGAGAGAAAATAGAGATGATGAAATGAAAATAGAGAGAGAGGAATACTAGAAGTTTCACTTCTGTCTTGCGTAGGCTTGACACACCCACTTTTTTTTTTTTACTATGGGTATAGGTATTGCCAAATCCATTCAATTGAAAAAATGTATTAATTGTTTTTTGTAACGTTGCTTAAAAAAACTAATGAAATGTTCTCGTCATATAATAATTTGAAAAATCTAATTATGCATTGAAAATGACCAGATTCACTGATGTTTGAAGTCAGTTCAAATAATGCAATAAAATAGTACTGTTTTTAAATTCTTCAATCAATCAATGTTTTTCAATCAATCGACCGAAGAATGTATATTGGGCATTGGCTGTTTTTGCGAACATTTAGAAATAATTAAATTTAATGCTTTACCTGGTCTTGAATCAATGTTTGGGTCGAAATCGCGATGGCCAGTGAAGCCGTGAATTAGAATTTTCACGGGAGCATTGGGTGTGAAGTTTGCTTGCTTGAATGATTCCGGATCGGAAATGCTCAACTCGTGTGGGTTTTCCTGTGTTTTTCTGAAAAGTTATCATGCAATAATCACATTAAATTCTTACTAAATCGCACCAGGGTCAGATTTAAATGAGGGCGAAAGTTAGCGTGAAAACAATTACAAAAAACAATATTCGTTGTATGCTCCGGAGTTCCGAATCCAGTCGTAGAAATTAAGTACTTTTCGAGCGATTTTCTACTCCTGTGTAAGAAGAAAGATTGTTTGAATATTAATAAATCACAAACTAGAGGTAAAGTATAAAAGGTCATGGGGGCAGTTTCACAATTTTGTGACATACGTCAAAAGATAGTTGCTGAACTGTCTGTAAGTGACGAAAATTTGAATGGTCAATGCAGAATCGTTGACTCAAAGCAGTTGAGTCGCTCTGTTGATTGTCGCGTTGAGGCAGAAGTTCTCGCTTTCGGAGTATAAAAAATGGATGGGATCTCCCATTGATTACTCATATTAGGCACATATATGTTAACCCCTTTCTATATATGTGTAGTTCTAGAGATTAGTTTAAAAAAATGTTTGTCAAAAATATTTTCGGTGTCGTGTTGAATTCGAGCATTCCTGTTAACAACAACAAAGAGGATGAGTACAGGAATGGGTAGTACTTATATTCTCTCATAGGTAAAGCATAATTTTTTTTTCCATTTCTAGAATATTCTAATTATAGTAATATAAATTTCATTACCTCGTGTATAACCAGAAAGTAATATTTTTGTTGGGGCATTCCAAGGGAGGTGTAACACAAAATGATGATTGAGGAAGCAAAAAGCTAATCCCCTGATGCCAAATTAAAACTAAACAAAAACAGAAATGAAAAAGTTTGAAAATAACAAAATAATTTATATTTTCTCTTATTAATAAGATAAAATTAATAGATGCAATATATTAACAAGATATATAATTTAAGAAATATATAGTTTTCAGAAATGAATTAACATATAGCATAACCAGAAACCTAATAAAAAATATTTATAAATATAGCTGGAAAATAATATGAATGAGAATGAGAATAAAAAAGAATGCACTATGTACATGTAATATTAATATCGAAAAATATTATAATAAAACATATTGAGTAATCAATATGTTTAATAATCTTGTTTAAGCAGACCAGTTTATTAAAATATTTATAAAATTGTTGGTCTGTGGTGTATATACGAATATAATGTTGTGTTTTTTAAGAGCTATTTTTATAAATATTTTACAGTGAAAGGTTTTTAAATTGTTGAAATACTCAGATATTGGGGTAATAAAAAGAGAAAAGTGTTGAATATAATTAAGTATTAAAGTTACTTCTGTAAAAAACTTACCTGATATGATGATGGATGACTTCATTGTTAATTCAGGATATAATTGTGAAAATTAAGTTACTTTCAGTATTAAATACTTTATTTTCACAAACTTGTTGATTTCCTATTTCAGCGTTGAATGCCACGACTGGTGTGAACATACTATCTAAACAACGTTTTTATACTACAACCCATTATTAGTGCCAGGTGCCAGACAGCGTTTGACTTTCCGAACAAACGAAATTGATAAGGAACTGTGGTTATTTTATTATTTACTCTAATTCAGATAACAATTAAAAAGTCTCATCATATTTCAAGTAAGAAAACAAAACTTTACCTCGCTTTTAAATGGAAAGTTTAACTAAACTTGACTCAATCTATCTTTTTAGTACCTATCAATGGTTATCGCTCAATTGGAATAGAAATTTAAAAGTAATTCTTACCATACCTACGTATTAAAGTACCCATACAAGCAATTAGAACCTACACAAAAAGAAAAGAAATAAAATAAATGTTGTAGGTAAGTACACCTGCCTTGCTGATAAGTACATAATTACTTTAAATGCGCATCAACTTCAAAATGTTTCTTAACAGGTAATTACGGAAGTGTTTATATTTGCGATTTATTATATTAGTAGAATTATAGTAGCAATAAATCTAAGTTGTTCTATCTGCAGTGGTGTATAAATACCTTAAATTTATCGAGTATACACTTTGTGGCTTGACATTATATAAATGAAAAAAAAACTTTGTTTTAAACCACTTTATTTATTTACTGAGTTTGCATAAACAATTTATATGTCCATTGTCCTAAAGAAGGTTGAGTGTAACCGAAACCTGTCGAATTGTATAACTCAGTAAAGTGGTTTTAAACAAGAAAAAGTTTTTTTTTCAATTACCATAAATTTAAGTTATATAATAAATCCTCTTCGCTTACAATAAAATGCCTGAAATATTTAAAAACGAAATGAATTTGCAATAATAATGCTACGCTTAAGAATTAAGTGAAGCTAAAAATACACGACTAGAATAACGATTTCAATCTCATTTGCTCAAGAATGTGATTTTCACAAATATTCAATGTGGTTACCGGTAATTTGATGGTTACCGTTTGATGGTTATTTGTAATATACAATATACATTTAAAGCAAGGTTCATATGAAAAAAAAACAAACCCCAAATAAAATAAATTATATTTATTTCAAATTACGTAATTGGTTTGCGTGTATTGCAAATGGTGTGCAATAATTTAATACATTTTTCAAACACAATTCTCGTAGAAAAATATGTTTTTCTTTTATCTATGTAATTTGTGCTCATTTTCTAAAAAATGCAAAATTGTTCTTATTACTTCATACAATACAATAGTAAATAAGCTCATTCACATGAGTTCATAATGTCCCGGGAACTGTTTTTCAATGAAATTATTATTGACAAGAAACAGTTAATTGACAACATTGACAAACTACTTCATGCTCACAAAATCTAATTAAATAATAACAATAGTGTGAATTAGCGTAACACATGCATGAGATTAACAATTAAAAATTTTAACCAGCAATCATATCAACTATAACTAGAAAAATTATGGGATAAGGAAAATAAAATAAAGAAGAAGAGGAAAATGTTTATAAACAAAGCTAAATATTTTTCAAACAAGGTTTCTACATAGAATGATGGGTTTTCAACGTGATATTTTGGAGATCTTCCTACCTATAATGTAGTATAACTTTTTGATAAATGGCAAAAAAATTGACAGGCGATTTGCAGTCCTGTACGTCATGTCAAGATATCATTTTATCTGTAGTCCAGAGAATGTATGGTTAACATCCATAACACAATGCACCTACCTATCATCAGATATTTAATAAAATAGAAAATACATACAAGATAATGGATTAATATAATAAATAGGATGTTGAAATCAAGTTTTGGTAACTCTCAGATGGCTACGTAATTTTAATGCAAACACGATATCAAGTTCGATAGTAATTATTAACACTGTGTTTCTATTTAAACGTTTTCATCTGAGAAAAATCTCGCTCGTACAAATATGTTGGTCCATAGAAAGCTGTTATCGAGTCCTAGGAACTAGCTTCAAACAATGACATTATTTTTGTCTACAGGTAGAAAATAACTTTAAAATGACCCCTAACTTACGACAAATTTTATGCCTGCTCTTTATCCTTTCTCTCATTTTCTAAAAGCCTCGTAATCTTTCTAGGGTTATGCCCCAATGTCATGAAGTCCATTTATGTAATATATTACCAAAGTAGGTTGGAAAACAAATATTGCACTACATATTTTTTTAACCTAATAAAATATGTGTGTTTTTTCATATGAAGCAAATACTTAGTGATGTGGCATATTTCATTTGTTTTAATTGTTAAATATTATACTGCCCTGACGAAGCCACGGTTGCAGCGAAACCTGGTCGGCATTAAGTAAATAAACGTAATACTTGAATATATATGCTTTAAGAAAAAGTTTTTTATTTTTTTTTATTTAAAACAGCACAACAGTCGCAATTGCTCCCAACCGTCTGAAGCCAGGTGGCATCCCCAATTCGAGTATGCTGTGAGGCTGATGCGGAAGCGGGGAGGGGAAGGAGATGGGGACGAGAAAAGTGGGGGACTACCTGGCTATTCGGATCTAGTCGCCAAACAAGGCCAAAGCCATTTCAAGCAACGTTTCAATTCTGAATAGTGGTCTTACACCAAGGCGATACTGAGAGTATCTTCCACTCTGGAACGTGCCGCAAATGTATCTACTTTGTTTTTATTTTAAATGAGTTATTTGTAAAGTAAAAAAAATAATCAAATAATACTTTCTTACGCACGTCGGGATTTGATCCCGCGAGCCTTACCTGTCTAAAGTTAAAGCCAAAAAAGCAACTGTGATTTAATTGACATTAAATAAATTCATATCAATCATTTTTAGGACTGAATTAACTTCGCATCATTGAGTAAGCCTATAAACCACATGCCGAATAGGGTTCGCATGCATAACAATTGTTGATGTGTGGTTTTATTGCTGAACTTTTTTTGTAACTTTGTATCACGATACACTTTCCACATTTGATTTATCGTTAATCGTCTAGTTCTATTACTTCCTATTTCAAAAATTGATTATTAATAACAATTATTGATCAGCTGTCAATGAGAAAATGAAACCTGAAAACATCGGTCCCCATTTTTAAAAAGCTTTGAGCGACATCTGTTTGGTCGAACCCAAAGTTATTTTCAATAATCAACTCATACGATTTCGTAATACTCTTGCTTGTTTGGTGAGGAGGATGGCTAATTTAGTATAATTCAATAACACAAACCCGCAGAAAATGTATATATATATGCATACCCTCTTATTTTATTTCATTTGATCCCAATAACTCATATAATAAATATTATTTTGATTAAACACCGGCAACCCGTGCCGACTTGATGCCAAACATATGGTACAGAGTTAATATGGAAGGATTTTCAACTTTCATTTTTGTCGGATAAATAAAATTTAAAAATGCACAAATGTTCAATTACGTAGTATTTTATATTTAAAAATGGTTTATTGATTAAATTTTTTCTTCATAGTTTGTTTTTTACAGTCAGGATAAATCTTCCGGTGTTCCTGAACGCATCGTAACAAAAATTATTTTTGTTCCTCTTCGACCGTGAGATTAAGCCATTAAAATCTTGCATGAACTCAATATTTCTTTCAGCTGTATCATTCACTATCCTCAGCGGCGACACCTTCTTTCTGACTTCTTGATACAAAGCATTATTTGACCACATCGTAGGGAATTCGTTAAGAAAACTGGCATCTGTTTTCAGACGATCAAACAAATACTTGCTCTTGACTGAAATGAAGTCGTAAATATTTTTCTCTGAAACAAAAGTCACTAAATTATGATATGAACAAAAACCTCAATACAAAACATAATTTAAACTACTTAATAAACTTACCATACAATTTACCATCAAGATCTTCCTTCGATGGGATGTAACATTTGTGATGGGTTTATAAATTTATTTTTTTTATATTTCGAGCATTTTTATTTTAGTTTGATCCACAGCGTCGTCAAACAGCGATAAAATAGATCCTTCATCGGTCAAATACCATAACTGTTTGATTGTTCCCTTTTCAAAATGCAGCCATGTTTCATTGCAAATATTTTTTTCACAAAACCTAAATTACATCTATTTTTCAACCACCTTTTAATAAAAATCATGATGAAAGAGAAAGAGGCCTTTTTGGTCCAGAGCTCTTTTGGTCTAAAGCAGTGTTTCCCACGGTGGGGCGTACGCCCCACCGGTGGGGCATAACGCCTCAGTGGTGGGGCACCACGCTTCAGAGATGAGACACGTAGGCATTCCACATATAAAGGCTATCTCGCTGTACCTATCTCGCTATTGGTCAAAAGTGAGGTCGCTTCGTGCTAAAATTTTGCGGAAAACAATTATTTAGGCGTTGAGGATTATTAACCACAATGTTTAACTGTGAAGGTTGCCTCAACCCAATAAATAAAAATGAGTATATGTTCACGTGTACCAAGAGCAAAATAACATTTCACAATAATTGCCTCAATATCTCTGATTCCAAATACAAAAAAATGGCAGAAAAAAATAAAACTTCTTGGAAATGCCCAAAATGCCTAATCAGACCAGGATCACTGTCTACATCCTCGGCTGCAAATACCGATGATGATGATATTCTCTTTATTCGTCTGACCAAATATTTTGACCAAAAGGTCACTGAACTTAAAAAAATGTTCGAAGACGAAATTAAGGAACTGAAGAGAAGCAACGAATTTATAAATAATCAATATGAAGATCTGTTATCAAATTTTAAAGTACTACAAGACCTACAAAAAGATACACAATCCTTACGTGAAATAAATACTAAGAATGACTTAAGAATTTCAAGCCTGGAAACCAGACTAGCCACTATGGAACAAAATAATCTCTGCGACTGTGTGGAAATGGCGGGTGTTGAATTGCGGCCGGGAGAACAACCACCGTTCTTCGGGTAGCCAATTCCCTTGGTATGCCATTGTTGCAGCAGGATCTACGCTTTGTGACCAGGACCCAGGACCGCAGAACTAACGCCCCCGATAAACTGCAAGTAAATTTCTACAACCAGAAAACGAGAGATATGGTCTTATCTTTCAAAAATACAGCCAAAATACTTAACCCAAAATCACCTATTTATCTTAGTGAAGTGCTTACGCCTTATTATTAGGAATTGCTGTGGAAAGCAAAACAAAAGGCTAAAGAAACAAAATTCGAATTTGTGTGGTTTAAAGCCAATAAATTACTTGTTCGTAAGGGTCAAAGGGAAAAAATCATTCAAATCAAACATGAAAGTGACATTAAAAAAATGGTATCGTAGATTTTAAATTCTAGAGAAAACCCTTATTGTAATGGATATTATTAAAAATGGACTGTATTACCAATTATAGGACGTCAAATCCTAAATTCTGTAAAAATGTACTACAAACACACTCATCCTCTCTTCAAATCTCACAGCAAAATATTAGATCAATTTCCAAGAATTTTGACGAATTCTTGCTACAACTTGATAATATTGGAACCTCTTTTCATATAATTATTCTTACTGAATGCTGGATACCAAAAAATTATGCTCCTAAAATTTTGAAAGGGTATGTTCACTACAGCACTTCAATACATACTAAACAAAATGATGGAGTTTTTGTCTATACCAGAACTGACCTGATTGGTTTATGTGTCAAGGAAATCCAAGTCCGTTATTTGCAAACTGTTTGCAAATAACTCTCAATAATGACACATGTATCTTAGCAATATACCGTTCTCCATCCTCTTATAATATTTCACCATTCCTAAAATCAATTAATAACTGTTTAACTGAATTATGTAATATTAAAAATTGTATTATTGCTGGTGACCTCAACATAAATATTCTGCCCACAAACAAACATTCTCAGTGCCAAGAATACTTAAATACGCTCACATACCATGGATTCCAAAGCACCATAAACACTCCCACACGTGCTACATTAGACTCCATTTCATGCATTGACCACATCATGGTCAAATCCAACTGCCCAGTAATATCTATTGTATATGAATCTACACTTACCGACCACTACACCACTATTCTTTCCATACAAACATGCAACAGAAAAGACAAACATAAAAACACAACAAATAAGAAACAAATCATTCAAATCAATTATGATTGTGTTCGTCAATCTCTGATGAGTAAATCGTGGTCAGAATTACTTAACACCATAAATCCAGAAGACGCCTGGACGTACTTTATCAATTACTTACAGACTACCATTAACGAACATACAAACATAATTATAAAACATATACCAAATAATATTTTACCAATTAAGCCATGGATTAACCACACTATTATTAAATCTATCCGTAAACGTAACAAACTCCACAAAAACGTTATTAACAATCCTTATGATATACAACTTCGAAACTTTTATAAAAGATATAGATACATTTGTACCCAAATAATAAGAAAGGCTAAAGAGATATATTACAAACAGAAAATAGAAAACTGTAATAATGATCCTAAAAAACTTTGGAAAACACTTAAAGAAGCCACTCACTCTCAACCTAATCCTACGAATGACTTAAAACAACTAAAAGTAAATGATAAAATATTTAGTTTTTCTAGTAATCCCGATATTATTGTTAATCATGCAAATAAATACTTCTCAAAAATAGGTGAACAAATCGCAAAAAATATCGATGTAAACCATACCAACTCCAGTTCACTAAGCTGTAATACAAATTTGCCCAACAACTTGCATTTTAGTCTAAAACAAATTTCAAATGAAGATACTAGATTGATCATAAACTCATTTAAAAACTCGTCCTCAACTGGCTTGGACGATATATCAAATATTGCCTTAAAAAAACTTGTATCAGAAATAACCACTCCCTTAACATATCTTATTAACCTAAGCATCCTAAAAGGCCGATTCCCTGACAAACTAAAACACGGAATCATAATCCCAATACATAAAGGAGGCTCTAGAGCGGACATAACTAACTATCGTCCAATTACATTACTAAATTCACTATCTAAAGTCTTTGAAAAAACTATTAATAATCCACTAATCGAATACCTTGAACAAAATAACATACTATCACTCAACCAGTTTGGATTCAGGAAAAATAAAGACACCTCCGAAGCCCTGGCAACAGTTACCGATTTTCTAAATGAAAACTTAGACAAGGGATCAAAATGCATATCAATATTCTTAGACCTGTGCAAAGCGTTCGATACTATCTCTCACTCTAAACTTTTACAAAAACTATCTAATATTGGTATAAATGGTGATAACTTACTATTATTAGCGATTACCTGTCAAACCGAAAGCAAAGTGTGAAAATCAACAACTACAATAGCAATCAATTACCAATTAGCTACGGCGTGCCTCAAGGAAGTGATTTAGGTCCTACCCTGTTCTTAATATACATAAATGAATTATGTAATCTTCAAATAGATGCCAAAATTGTAAGTTTTGCTGATGATACGATTCTCCTCTTCAAATCAAGCAATTGGAATGATGTATACATAAAAGCTAACAGGGGCATAACTGTGGTTAAAAGATGGTTAAACAATAATACACAAACAATGAATGTGACCAAAACTAAATACATTGAATTTAGTATTAATCCTTCCTTAAGAAACCCAGATTATCAAATTAAAATATGTGCTTGCAACCTGACAAATACGATAATATGTGATTGCCCTTATTTAGAACAGGTAACTAAAATTAAATACTTAGGTGTTATTTTTGACAGCAATTTAAAGTGGAAACAACATATAACCACTACAGAAAACAAACTTAGAAAATTCATTTACTTTTTTAGACAAACTTGCAACTTTATCAACCTAAGCCAGCTCAAAACAATCTACTATGCACTTTGTCAATCTTTAATAGAATATGGTATCATAGCATGGGGAGGAGCAAACGCTGCCGCCATTGATCCAATATCTAAAGCTCAGAAACTTATAATAAAGATTATCCTCAAACTACCAATCACAAGCAGTTCGGATGAAATCTTTAGGAAAATCTGTGTTATGGACACTAGGCAACTTTATGCCAAAAACATACTAACATACCTCTTCAAACACAAAACTACTTTTGACAATATCCAAACTGCTAGTGATACTAGAACCAAAGGACATAATTTCTTACAAATCCCTTTCGCTAAAACAATTTTTGGCCAGAGAAATTTTAGATATTTTGCAACAAGGCTATATAATGCTCTCCCACTAGCCATTAGACTGAACGAATTTTTTTTTAAATATAAAACAGACATCAAGTCTTGGATCATCAGCCAAGACAGATCCACGATCAAAAATTTTATAAAAATCCCCACATAAGTATGTACTCCAACTAGATGCTCATTAACAAATTTATCATTTATTATTATTATTTATTATTTTGTATCCTTTTCACAATGTCATTTAATGTAATGAAATATTTTATGTATCAAAAAATATGTAAACATTAATTCATGTATCAAATACGTCTGTCTCGACACAGGTTTATCCTAGTGAGACAGTCTTCGAAAAAAAAAAACCTGTAAAAAAACTTTATATTGATAATAAAAAAAAGGGGAATACTCATCGGCCATACAAAAAAATGCCTGAGATGTACAAAATTGAAATATACGCCAAATTGTACTTAAAATACAATGAAATCCGTTACAATTTAAATAATTATCTTAAAAGACAGAAACTGTGCAGGATACAGCTTTAAATGTTGCATTGGTACAATACAACATCTACAATATACTGCTCAGTTGTTTTATACTTAATGTATAAGTATAATAAAAAAATCAATAATTGGTTTCTAAGTATATTGCACATGTATAAACCAACCAAGAAACTGTTGATTTTTCTAAAATAAAATATATAATTACAATAAGAGCATGATACATGATTTTTTCTAAGCATGGGTGCGAACTTGTAAAAATAAGCTGGATATCCGTGAACATGAATGATCACAGTAAGAACGTGAGAATGGATTTTGCTTAGTATGAATGCGAATGTGTCTTTTTGCTTGACTTTTGTGAACATGAATAGTTAAACTAAGAAAATGAGAATGGTTTATCCTAAATATGAGTTATAATGTGTGTCGTTAAATATGACTGCCATAAACATGAATAATTACAGTAAGAATAGTTTTTCTTCAGTATGAGTGCTAATGTGTCTCATTAAACGTGACTTCTGTGAACATGAATTATCGCAGTAAGAACATGAAAATGGTTTATCCCTAGTGTGAATGCGAATGTGAGTCATTAAATTTATCTTTTGTGAACATGAATAGTTACAGTAAGAACATGAGAATGGTTTTTCCTTATTATGAATGCGAATATTTGCCACTAAGCTTGACTTCTGCGAACATGAATAGTTACAGAATGAACACAAGAAAAGATACATTATTTCCTTAGTATGATTGTGAATGTGTCTTATTGTGCTTGAACATGAATAATCACAGTAAGAAAATAAGAACAAAGTTTCCTTATAATAAATGAGAACGTGTTGCATTAACTGTGACTTCTTTGAAAATGAATGATTACATTAAAAATGAGAATAGTTTATCCTTAGTCCTCGTATGACCATACCACGTATGCAATTAAATTTGGCTTGCGTGAACATAAATAATTACAGTAATAACGTGAGAACGGTTTTTGCTCAGTGTGAGTGCGAATGTGACATTAAGGCTTAAAGAAGAAACTTTCCCTAAGGATTTAAAGAAACTAACACAAAATATCCTAATATTACTTTGCATGCCGGAAAATTAATACTACCCTTTCCCTCAACTTATTTGGTGGAATGTGGATTTAGAGCCGTAAGCGATTTACTCACTAAAAACGAAATCGATTGGATTTAACTAAAAGAGGGGACCTAAGACTAAAATTAACTAAGTTAGATCCCGAAATAAGATTTCTTTTTAGCAAGCGTAACTGAATTTAATTTCAGTTATAATATGTGTATTAGAATAGGTTTAATTTAGTTTCACTTGGGATTCATACGTTAAAAAACATATTACAATATGATTTGAAAATTTACCTGCTGTTTAGTTAAAAAAGATGCCGGTGGGGCATCTGACTTTTGAAAAGACTACGATAGGGCATGGCATAAAGAAAGCTGGGAAACACTGGTCTAAAGTCTCTCTAAATAAGAGGTAGAAAAATGCTTTATTTGTATTCTTGTTAAGTTGGGGCGGATTTTCATCTACATCGTCGTACATCCCTTGGCAAATGGGACCTCAGAATTTGTTTCAACGAAGAAGAGGCCAGTAGCACTGAAAAGTAGAAAAAATTACATTGCCTTAAAAGTATCAGAACAAAAGTAATTTTAAAATCTCGAACGTTTAGAAAAAAAAACCAAAATTAAATGTTCTCACTTGCTCGGTACGTATTCCCCCATGATCGTCTCTTGTTTGCTGGGGAAAGCATCACACAAGCCAAGGACGTGTAAAAACCATGAGACACACTTCCTCCCGTAGAAACCAACTTTACTGTTGATCGATTCATTGAAGTAAACTGGGGCTCGTCCATGATAGCAACTCGTTGCGCCTGGTAGAAATAGTTATGATTACAAAATTATTATTATAAAAATGAAAATTCACACCTTCATAATATTACATTGACATTTAGAGCCCTTGCCCGGAATAATGTTGAATAAAACCGTCAAGTTATTTATGAAATAATGCTGGTTATATTATTATGAATCTTTTAAGGTAGAGACTGTGAAAAATTCCAAATATTTAGGCCTGTGGCAGCAATTTAAAAATGTTTGTGGAAGAACGTAGTTCAGGTTAGTTTTTAGATTTTCACGGCCAAAAGCATTTTTGTTGTTTGTTTTTGGGGTGTTATGCCGTGTCGCGCTAACTCCTTCTTTAGCCGACGTTTCGGACAGCGTTGCAGTGTCCATCATCAGGGCAGATCCGGTAGATCCGAAGATGTGTGGGATCACATATTAGGATCTACCGGATCTGCCCTGATGATGGACACTGCAACGCTGTCCGAAACGTCGGCTAAAGAAGGGAGTTAGCGCAACACGGTATAACACCCCAAAAACAAACAACAAAAAAAGTAGTTCAGGTTGTTTGTCAAAATCGCGGAGCGTGGTTGCATTCCATAACATTTCCTGGACCGGCCCACTTGATGTCTTTCACCTGGAACTGCCGCAATTTTTTTATGCGCAAGTCGTTCTCCAATCTTAGTATATTACATCCAAGCCACCATTTTGCGACAAAATTCTCAAATCTCGTTTCACGAAAATAGAAAAAACAAGCTGAAAATCTAAGTGAAAACTTTTAATATATATTTTTAAAGGTTCTTACTCATTTTTGTATCATTATGTTTCTTGCACCCGGCTGTATCATGCCGCCATTGAGGTAGAAGTCCACGTGTCCGACGGGTTCCAATTTTCCCATCTCTAGAGCATTGGTGTGTATGACATCAACGAACTTCGCATCTCCCTTATCCAGTTTCTTCGAATCGTCGATTGTGGCGAAGAGTGGCATTGCTGGGTCCAGACCTAAAGTAAAACAATGCAGTAATGGTATATATAGTACATAGTTTGAGTACGAATGAGTCGTTATTCTTATTGTTATAAGCAAGGGCGGATCCAGCTTTGGCGCCAGGGGGGGTTCACGTAGTCGTGGTCAAGTTTTTTTTTTTTTTTTTTTAAAGAAAGACAAACATTCCCGGGTTACGAATAACCCAACAATAACTCCTACCACCACCACAGAAAGCCGAAAATGCTTGCTTGTGTTGTGATGGAGGACTTAGGTCCGGTCAGTTACAGTTACAAGAAGTTATAATTTAATTTTGATAATAATATATACAAGTAAAAAGTAGGTATTGTTGGATATGGTAACACTAGGTATATCATTAAGATTGTCTTTTGCTCCGCAAGCCCGGGCGGCGTAGGCTCGTGTAATGTCAATTGTCAACCAATACAGTACAGATTACAATTATTAATCGTGTTCTTATTTCACCACAATATAACATGGTGTCAGGTGTGTCTTCAACATAGTATTGTGTGTAGGAATCTTGCAACTTTTTGAATTTCCTTTTCCTCGTTGTAGTTATTCGCCATCATATATAAAAGAAATGATTGCTTAAAACGTTTCCACTCGCCAACCATATCCGTAGCATTCTGCATTTGCAGAATTTGACTCGACATTATTATTGTAACACTTTGCTTGTCACGACAAAATAGACAAATAATAACAGCTTGTTGACCGTTATTTCTTTGCTTCCTGGTAAAGAATTTGAATCGTTCCACTGTAATATTCACTGTAGGTATGAAGTGTCTATCCAGTCTATCGAAGAGTAGAAAAATGCCTTCCAGCGTGCTCTTCTCAATAGTGAGGCCGAATGAATTTTTTTTTTTTTTACTTTATTTTTTACTTTATTTATTTTCATTTCTTTACACATATTATACATATTAATAGATAGTATAAAATAACATAATATACAATACCAAATAGTTTACAAAAGAAATGAAAACCCACTAAGGCACTGACTGCCTGAGTGTGGGTAATATAAAACGATTACTATATTTCAAGTACCTAAAGTATAATATACATTAGTAGAAAAAGTTTTTTTTTTTGTTTATAGTTATTATAAAAAGTAAAGAGAAAAACATTAGGTACAATAATTTATAAAGTTTCAGCAAGTGAGTTGTAGAAAGGATAAATAAATTTATAGTAAAAGCGTTTCAATATCTGCGTCAATCAGCCATAATTTTACCTCTTTAATATATTCTATCTTTTTATTTATCATTTGAGTTTGTAGTGGTAGAAGGTTAAATGTACGAGGACCAATGAAACTGCTATGCGTCTGCATTAATTTAGTATTTGTTTGGGGGGTGTAAAATATATTATTTGTTCTTTTGCTCATTCTGTTTTCATTTATTTTGAAATTGTTTGAAATTAAAAATTTGAACTCCTTTAGGACCAACCGTGTGCAGCAAATGTTATTAATAAATGTAAGTACTGTACTTCCATATTTAAGAGGAATATAAACGCTGGAAATATTTCGATTCTTGTGCTTTATAAATTTTAAAACCGAGCGCCTTGCACCGTCATATTTTGGCCTGATTTGCACGAGGCAAGTAATTTGAAATAAATATTGTTGCCATGACGCGGTGCTTGCAATACGTAAGAAGCGCCCAGCGAGATCTCCGTTCGCCGATGCTTCCATACGCTTGTTAATACCTTGTTACCTGGTGGATGAATACCGTCCATTCTATTTTGCCAGCAGCGGCCGAGCCGGCAGCGTAGTCAATATTATCGACAATCCTCAAACTATGGGGAACGCTAATAAAAGTAAATATTTATAAAATTTGAATTGATTTTATTTATTTACAATCCAAAGAAAAATATTCTGAAAGTGAATTATTAATAGGTACATATAAATATTAATATAAAGAAACTTGATTAAGTTAAATATAATATGTATATATATTAACAAAATGTAACTAATACGTTCTTTTACAAAACTGTACTTTTATCAAATTTACATACACTTTATCAAATTTCCACATCTAAAATTTTTGTAAAATTTATTTACAAATAAATTTTTTGGAAACAAATCAACAAACCAATCTCAATATTAGAAATGATGATGGAACAACTCACAGCTAGGTTTAAATATATTCTACAATAGATGCATCAATTTATGGATACATACACTTAAAAAAAAGGTTAAAATAAATAACTTGCATCTAGCTATTCTGAATTTATCCTAAAAGAGCATAATTAAAACAAATACAATAGATATCGCGGGTTCGAACCCCGGCAAACAAATCTCAGTATTAGACATTTTCAAGGAACAGCTCACAGCTACATATATTTAAAAATTATTCTTATAAAATATTAACTCTGATCTACCAATACTGAATTTAAGCATTATATTCGTCAACCTAAAATTTCTCAAATGAAAATATTCTACATTAGATACATCAATTTATGGATACATAGACTTAAAAAAAACGGTGAAAATAAATAACTTGCATCTACCTTTGCTGAATTTATTCCAAAAAGAGCATAATTAAAACGAATACAATATATATTATTTTAAAACAAAAAGTAAAATTTCGACGGCCTCCATGGTAGAGGGGAAAGGCTGCCAGCTAGCGATCCGGAGATCGCGGGTTCAAACCCGGCAAACAAATATCAGTATTAGACATTATCAAGGAACTGCTCTCAGCTACATATATTAATAAAAAGAAACTTGATTAAGTGAAATATAATATATATATACATTTTGTTAATATATATATATACAGGGTGTCCGGAAACTCGTAGTACAAGCGGGAAACTGGTAAATCTACATCACATTTGGAGTCGATTTTGTAGTATATTTTTTTTTTATTTGAGCTTTCGTTATCGAGTAAATCGAGTTTGAAGTTGATTTTTTTTTTTTTTTAATCAAATTCTTATAAATTATTACTGAAGATCAAAGTACCCAACTAATTAAAACTATTTGAAAGTAAAACAAATGAAGAAACTCGGATTTGAAGCATTATTTTGAAATCACCCTTCATTTAACCCGGTGTAATCATAAAATATTTCTGCTCTGCAGGGTTAAAACATCTGTTATTCAACCCTAAACACCAGAAAAAACTTTAACCCTAAAATAGCCGAAAAATATTTTTTTTGGTTTTTTTTTTTTTTTTTGAAAATGCTCAAATCAAAAAACTTTATGTTTTTTTGGGTTCCCCATGTGGTGTAGATTCTCCAGTTTCCCGCTTGTACTACTTTTTATATATATATATATTAACAAAATGTAACTAATACATACTTTAAAAAAACTAGGTATATGTATTTTTATCAAATTTACATACACCATACTAAAGGTCCCCATAAGGACGTCAACAACAGACGGCAACCGGCTTCGTATTCAAAATTTCAAATACGTAAATGTTAAAAACAGAAACATTAGGATTAGAAAGGATTGGACCGATAATAGGCCACATGCAACACATTTAAAAAAAAATCCGGTTTAGGCAAATATTCTAAGACGTTCCGTATTTTTTTTTAATCGTATTTTTGAAACCCTGGTGATTTTTTTTAAATTTCAACTCGAAAAATCAGACCATTTTTTATAAACCGGAAAGACGGGACATAATTTTATATGTGCAGAAAAACGGTAATTAACTAGCCGAAAGTCATTTAAAAAAGAACGTTTTCCACACGAATGTCACAAAAATGGCATGAAATTGTACGGAGTTCTGTTCATAACATCTGTCAAAACACCGCCATCTTTAGCAAAAAGCATAAATATACCAAACCACCTACTCATGCAAAAAGTCAAATCAAAGGTTAAGTGGTTAAGTTCGCAGAGAACAAACAATAAATCTAGTGAACGTTAAACGTCAAATTCAAAAATTCGCCGGATATCAAAGTGTTGCCGTATAAAAAAAATAATCAGTTTGGAATTTTACAAAATTAAGGGAACATAATCGGAGACGGAACATTTTCATGTAAATCATTCAAAATCCATCATTAAAAATAATACTATGCATTTCTAAAAAAAATTACTAACGTTTTCGTAATCTTAGTAAAAAAATCTATCCACACTTTTAGCCTTCATTTTAATTGATTCTGAAGAATTTGTTACAAATATTAAAAATGTGTCCACTTCCGAAGTTATTAATTCATCATCTAGAAAAATAAAATCTGGTACTTACCGCTAAGTCCGCTAACTTTATAGTTATACACGGGTTACAAAGTTTTAAAATCGTTGAACGTAAAATATATTAATTGTAAGGTATTGTTTTATTAATCTAAAATATAAATAACTTGCATCCCTCGTGCGGCAAAATTTTATTTTTTTTAAATTCAATTATAATTTCGCCGAAATAAATTAAAATTTTAGCCTTGGGCAAAACCTCGATGAACGAGGTTGTGTCTCGCCTTAAGAATTGCTTTAGGAAGTATAGGAAGGCTGGTAATTCGCGCGGGCGCGTTAGACCTGTCCAGACCTGTCAAAAAACTTCCGAAAGAATAAGTTCTGTAACTTACTAAAATTACGTTAAGTGACTTTTGGTGTCGTTTACATTGGGGATTTGGCCAAACTCGCCTTCAAGAGCGCTTTACAGGAAAAAAACTTACGAGTCTAACCCCAGCCTTAGAACATTAACAAATAACATTTGAGTTTAAACACACATACACTGGCATAATGAAGAAACTGATTAGATTACTTACCATTTCTTGTAATGAATTGAATTTGCAGCAACAATTTTTAAGAACACTATTACTTATATTGGAACTTATTTTTTTTAACTTAGTAAACAAATAAAAGTAAACACTTTATTAATAAAGTTTAGTCGTTCCGATTGAGGTTTTGCTAGACGCTAGACGTTAGTCGAAACAAAGCGCGCGCAAGCGTCACACGTGGTTACACGAAATGTGTCATAATAATATGAAAGGTGGCGGCCGAAGCGCGCGCCGGTGGCGGTGCGCGGTGACGCGGTAACATTCGAATTTTCGATGCGTTCGTTCCCGAATAATGCGTTTGCCGTCAAACAAAGTATTATATTAAATTAATTAAATATTGAAAGTACTTAAATAAAATTTATATTGTGACAAAAAATATATAAAAACATTATGTTTAACAATTTTAATTAGTGGTCCACCTAGGTCCTGGATGGGCCCAGGACCTAGGTAGTCATGACCCCCCCTGGGCTGGGGCCCAGGGGGGGGGTCATGACCACCGTGACCCCCCCCCTGGATCCGCCACTGGTTATAAGTAAAAATAACTCAGTGCTTAGACCGAATTATATAAAAAAGACAGGGATCAGTCTATTTTACAGTTATGTCAGATATATTTGACAGTTCGAGTACGAATAAGTCGTTATTCTTATTGTTATAAGTAATAATAACTTAGTTCTCATACAGAATTATTGAAAAATTCAAATCAGTTTATTTGTCAGTTATGTCAGATATATTTGAGATTTCGAGTACGAATAGGTCATTTTCTTATTGTTGTAAGTAATAAATTTAATAAAGTACTTTCGATATATTGCAATATCTGGAAGCTGAATCGAAGCTTTGAGGATACTGACTTTATAAATTTATATTAGCTTAATGCAATGTGTGTTTTTAAATTCGTTTAGGGTTTCGTAACATAAATCAGCGATACAAATGCTTTTTCTTTCATTTCAATATTTATGTGTGATTTAGTAAAATAAATAAAATAAAAGATAATCCTTCAATCTCCAAGATGATATTCAATTAGCACTATTTATTATTCGGTTAATTTGCCTTAAGAAGCCTAAATAGTGATGGATATTGTAAGTTCGAAACGAAATCTCGAAAAATATAAATAGAAATACCTTAAGGGAATGTTGGAATTATTAAAAGTTAACGAACCGTTGATGGGTTCGTAATTTAATGTTTTCAAATGTATCCGAAAAGTTTTGTTGTAGAATAGGAAAAATAAAGTCAGTAAGCTTCTCTTTATTCAGATGAAAATTGGGAGATTTATTGTGTTTGTTACAGCTTCCTTGATTGACAGACTTTCTTTGATCTATTATCGATGCGATGTTTTCCATTTTCAAGCACACGGAGACACTTTTGAGTCTCCGGAAAGAATGATGTGTGTCACAAAATAATTGAATTGACGCTTTTGTGCAAGAAGTACACTCCTCCCAATTACTCGGGCATTTCAAATATCATTGTTACAATACTAGTTGTGATATAAACACATAAATAAAAGGAAAACTAATTAAACACGGGCATGTGCCTAGCTTGGTGGTCTAAACATACTTATTAATTGTAATAACCATGTCAATGAATAAAGAAAAATTATAAAAATATTTTTCCGCATAAATGTTTATTTTACTTCTAGTTACTTCAACCTAGCATTACTTAAGTAATAGTATTCACGAAAATTTCAATTATTACAAAAAGTTAGATTAAATTAAATAATTATAAAAAATACACATAGCTTAACCCATATTACAAATAGTTAAAATTATATTATCACACTGTGACACCCTAATTTTGCATTCGATAAAAATTAAATATGCATATATTTTAATTATTTCCGGTCACGATTTTGATTTTAGTGTTGATTTAGTGATACGTGTTTATACAAGTATTGAATTGACAGGTTAAGCAATATTTGGTGCAGCATATTTCTACTGGAGGTTAAAATTAATGGTAAATATATTTTAATAGCACTGCTAAACTATTTAACATTCCAAAGGAATGCTGAAATATGTTATTCTAAACTTCCGCAGTCCAGTTAAAAATGTACTGGGATATTTGAACAGTATTGGCATTTTATTGTACTTGGTGATTACACACTTTAATTTAATAATAATATCGTTACATATAATTGATAAATAATTTAAATAATGAACTGAATTGTGTAACAGGATGGTCAAAAAGAAATTACCATAAATATGAACAGAAAAATATTTTTTAATGATAATTGGACATTAGAAGACACGTAGTGAAAGCAACATTAAAATTGATGGTGAAATAATTGAAAGTGTTACTGATATGGAATACTTAGGAGTTAGGTATATTAGATTAAAAATAAAACTTTGACAAGTTACAAATACTCCAAGAATAGAAACATGAGAATAATACTTCAAATAGACGAAATAGATTTTCAAAGGTAACAAAATTTTTAAAGAAGTTAGATGAACTAATAGGATAATAATTAAAAAGATGCTCACATTGAACGCAATTGTTGAAAATGACCTTGAAAGTCGAAACAGCCGTAACAATAACATAAACAAATTAAATTTAAAAAAAAAATAAACATAGAAAGAACTCCGTTGGGATGTCTCTAGTGTATCAATATCAGAGATATGACTTATGCCACGGGTATACATCCCACTGAAAAAATATGCTTTTGGTGAGTAGCTGGCATGCTAACTACTCGCGTACTTTTAGGTCAGTATACAGGAATGCTAGATACTGGCATGCTACATACTCGCACGCTACCTTCTCATATCTCTAGCTTTGTGCGCATAGCTTGCTGAGTTGGAGGTCCCGGGAGAAATAAGAAACGTACCTTCTGCAATTTTATGTATTTAAACATAAAATAGAGAACCTGTTTTCGACAAGCACTGGTAGCTGCGATAGTGCAAATGAAGTTGAGAGTCTTTACATCGCCCGACTCAGCCATTTTTTTCGCGAAAATATCAACTTGACTAGCAGCCTCTAGCACAGCCTTGTAACTTGTAACCAAAGATATAATACTCTATTATTTTTGAGCCCAATACGCAGAAAAAAAAACACTATTACATCATCTTTGAAAAATGGTATGTGCCATAAATATTATCGAATTATAGAATTGATTCGGCAGCACTTTTGCACATCGATATGGGCCGAAAAACGCATTACAAAATCAACTATTATCTTGGATTTTTTTAGTTTTTCTTCGTAGCTTTGCCAGAATAAAGCAAATTTTGTTTCATTAAAATGTTGGAATTTTTTGGCAGACCAATCTTCTAACGGGGTTCACCATTTCGGGATTCTAAACATGATGGTAAGATTTACTGTACTTGGGTTAAATTACGTTGGGTCAGATTAGGTTAAATAAGGATGGATAAAGTTACATAGGTTAGGTTACCTGTAATCCTCTCGAACTTCCCCGACTTGAGTCCGTTGGCCGTCGCACCCGCCACGTGCGCGCCCAGACTAAAGCCGACCACGTGAAAACTCTCGAGGGGCACGCCCTTGACCCTGATGACCTCGTCCACAATCTGCGCGAAGCTCATCTGAGATGACGTTGAATTCACCACGCTCGAAGTACGCTGGACAACAACAAATCGACGTGTTTAGATACAGGAAGAAATTTCATTTGTTTAGATACAGGAAAAAAACGCTTTCTCCTTGAACATTAACACTAACATTAGTATTCAAGTATTGTCATTAGTGCTTCTGACTCAATTAATCTTAAGTTAAATAATAAATAGATACTGTCCACATTTAACTTCATTGGTAGGTGGATATGATGGAACCCCTCATACCTTCATCCTTACAACAGTTTCTTGCTCCATTCACACCTATTTTTTTTTTTTTTTTTTTTTTTTTTTTTTTCACAGTCCACCTCACTAGGGTTTCCTGTTCTGAGGCGGCCTGTAGTTTTTCTTAAATTTTTGTATTTAGTTTTGAATAGTCTTTACATTGTCTTAATAATGTTTGTAAGTTGATTATTACTTTGATCTCTAAGCCATGTTTTGACTTTTGTTTTAAATATACTCATTTCGTTTATTTTTTTTATTTTTTTATTTTTTATTTTTTTTTTTATTATATTATATTAAAGATGTTTTCGAAATTAATTCAAAAATAGAAAATTTTGTAATTAGGTGAACACTTTCAATATCTACTTACTGTATAATATAATCTTCCATGCCAAAAACACTTCATAAAATTTAAATTTCAATTGATTTTTGTCCTATCATTTACCTATACTATATATCATCTACCAATGACTGGACTCTATTCACGCGCTTGAGCGATGGTTTCTCTGGACTTATCCTACGTCTTCTTCCATTTACAATCTGCATACCCTTCACATTATATTCACATTATATTAAATTCTTCCGTATTTTCTCTTCACTGTTGAAAAAGAATTACGCTATCAACGTCTTTTTTGGTTACGGGTGTTTTTACTCATTGTGGATACGCCAAATACTATTTATTAATTCCACACCGATTCGAGAAATTTGCTAGACAAAGCACTTCATTATTTTTTTTCCATTCTCTGCCAATTCCGCGCACCACTTCGATCATAATTATATGTGTTTCACTTTTGTTAATTTTGAGAGAATAAATATTCTTAACTTACCTGGTCTGATTTCAGAGTTTTCACAACGGATAAGGGATCACTTGCATATATTATATTATTGCATGCAGGCTACTTTTTGCTTTCTCTGCCAATTCTATGCCCTACTTCGGTAATATTAAGCTGTTTAACTTTTGAAGGAGTAAATGGTCTCGACTTACCTGGTCTGATTTCAGGATTAGGAGCATAATCCTTGTTCCCGGTATATCCATGAATCAAAAGGATGGTGGTGACATTTTGGACGAAAACTGCGCTGCTTATAGATTCCGGATTTCCGAAATCCAATTGATGCGGGTTGTCTTGTGTAGCTCTGAAATTAATTAATCAAGGTAGTAGGTATATTAAATCATACAACACACCATTTTAGAAACACTGAAACTGAAAACTACTTACTTCGTATACAACCAAAAGGTTATGTTCTGATTTGGACACTCGAACAGTGGAATAACGCAATTATTGCGTTGGCATACTATTTGCTTTACTGACGCAAATGAGATGTAAACTAAAAATAAATGCAATATTATTAGAAAAATTGGTTTCAGTGTTCAAAAAGGAAGAAAAATGCATTTGGCAGTCTCTGAAGTGCGTAAAAATTATGTATTGCGAAATATTTTCTGAACTAATAATTTATCGTAAACGTCCATTGTTGGTCATATAGACTTCGCTTTTTGCATAATGCCAGTGTGTATCGATATTTGGATTTTCAAAAACCTTCTCACAAATTTAAACGATGTATGAATCTCATTATCAAGTTTTTATTACAGGATTTGAGGGATTCTATTTTACCGATTAGATTGATTAATTTATATTGGATTTACTGCAAATTAAAGAAATGCGAATAAAAAAAATTATTATATTTTAGCCAAATAATTTAATGGGAGTGAGTGAGTTGGGAAAGTAATTTACGACGGGAAATGATGCCTTTTATTTATATTTTATTGTGATAAAATAAAAAACTTAAGGGATTTAACATAATCTATGATTTTCACACTCCCAAAAAAAAAGGAATCAGAAAATGAAATCAAACGAAACGGACATGAGACATTTACATTTTATTTATATTTGATAACAGATTGAAAACTCACTGCAATTGAAATGGCTTCACCGCGTAAACTGTGCAGTATAAACGACTGGACGATATTCAATTACCAAAGATTTACTAACGCAAATCAACGAAATTACTAGAACTAAAAAAAATTAAAAATTTGCAGCATAACGATAAAATACCGCAAGAACACTCAATTTCCCTAATTGAAAAGGTGAGAAAGTTGAATGGGGGGAATAATCGATTAAGTGTTGAAGTTTCGCTTATGCATTATGAATTTAATCAAAAGTATTTTTTATCAGATTTAATGCAGCCACAAAAAACAGTAAGAATGATAATTTTTCAAAAATTATAAATAAACCATATCTTACTGAAAACAATTGAGAAATAATATTGATTCATTGTTCCTGGTTTCTGATAATCCCACACATTTGATATTTATAATTTTCCTTCAGGTTTTTCGGAAAAACCCTCTGTTGCTGTGTGGAACAAATAAGTTTTCTGGTGGGGAGGTCTTGCGGCACAAATAAACAGTTTTAAAATTTTTCAGAAAATAACTTGTGAAACGTTAACGGGGCGGGAGTTTAAACCTGAATGAGAGCACACTTTATTAGTTCGTGAATTATACTGTACGCTGTTGGTTTTATCATGGTGGCTCAAAGAAAAATTTATTGAATATTGCTGATCACCTTTATTATGTTTGTGCCAGAGCTTTAAATCCCGGGATCCCGAGAATTAGAATCCCGCAAATTTTTCGGTACCGTAATCCCGGTGCTGCGCTAGTCTTAAGCCCTGGAATTTTGTTGGATTTTTGTTGGTTTCACGACATTAATTTTGTTCATCCGTGCGAACGTACACTTTTTTACTGGTAGTTTATCGTTAATTGCTGACTATTATTGAGATCATGGATTTTTTTTGTGATACCTCACAAGAGCGCCCCTTTCTGTACAGTGTAAAAGCAGGGGAGCTATGGCGTCACAGCGTTTTGAGGCGGGTTAAGGTAGGGGCTGTTGAAAGGGCTTTATTAATGCAATTAAATGAAGAAGGGAAAACAGAAGCTGGTAGCTCGTTACACATACGAGCCGTCTTACTCAAAAACGAGTCCAAGGAGCGGCCCGTTCTCATGAAGACAACATCAACTGTGAACGGGTGTTTCGCTCGTGTACGTCGAGTTTTACGCACGTGCACTAGTGCACGGGGGATCAATGCTTCTAGTTGTTGGGGTAGTCACTGGGATTTTTCAGGCAGACGACTTTTCAGTTCTCAATTTTAGCTAGTAGTGGAAGTATTTTACCATAGTGATGAAATGCTACTTTTTTATAGTATATCTTATTCAGCTATAAAATTTTACATTTTATATCTAGCATGTACCTATTCTAAAAGAACTGTAATAATACTATACATTTACTTTTTTTTTCTGTAGGCCTTTTGAAAATCTACAATTCCGTAGTACATTATTTTGATGTATCTCATAAGGTTTAGCCAGCGTTAGCAATGTAAGCGCCCGAAAATATATTTTTACGACTTGATTGCAAAACATCGACTTTTCTCAACTTTCTATTAACATAATATGCATGCATTATATAAATAAACCTCCCGGGAAGAAATTCTCTAAATGATAGTGAAAACCCTATCAAAATCCTTTCTGTTGTTTAAAAGAACTACGCGCACGTACAGATAGACGAGGATAGTGACATTATTTTATACTATTTAGAAGATATGCCGATCAGGTTTTGCCACAGCCGTAGCTTCGTCTTTGCAATATAATTCTCTAATAAAATCTACAAGTAACATGTTTTGTAAATATATTATAAGCTTTTACAGCGGTTTGCAAAATCATCAACAACAAAATAAACATAAATAAAAGTCAGATTCTTAGGTTGTTCCTTAATGACAAAGAGCCTCCTCTTCTCAAATCTCCACATACCTCTACCTCTACCTCTACCTCTACCTCTACCTCTACCCCCCCCCTCCCGGAGCTCAACTCTTTTTTTGCAATTCACTGTAAAAACTAAATATGTTTTGTTCTCTATTTTACTGAGTATTATACTGCCCTGACGAAGCCAAGGTTGTAGCAAAACCTGATCGGCACTGAGTATAAAAAATAAACGTGAAGTTTACAAATATATTGTTTTATTTAAAATATAAGTACTTTTAAAAAAATACTAAAATTAATGCCAAGAAAACGACTGTGACTTCTTGAAATTAAATCAATTAATTTATAATTGTGTAAAGCCTGTGACAAATACCACGCTATTAGCGCGCTATATATAAATTCCCGTAGGGGTTGTATGGCGAGCGATATGCTGAAATAGGCCAAGCCATAATGCGTATAGCGTAATCTGTCCGACCCACAAACCTTCATGCCACGTTTTAAATAGTGTTCGCATGCAGAATAATCTGATAGTATTATTGTCCCAGCGTCTGGACGATGTAGGCCCTCTGATTGGTCAAATTCATATTATGTGATTCGGATAAATTCTGCATTGGGGGTCTGCAGGCAAAAAATACCAATCTGCCCCTCAATTTTAAGCGACCGTAAGGTTCATTTCGGTTTGCAGGCGACTGGATACAAAAAAAAATAATAAATTAAAAATTAAGACACGATTTCATACTGAAAAAGAATCGCCACATGTAATACGATATTTCTTCAAAAATATCGTTTCTCCTCATATAATTTTTGGATAATATCGAAGTAAATATGTTTTAGAAAGTTTATAATCCATTGGATTAATTAAATTACAGTGAAAATTATCCACAATTACGTGATTACGTTTGACGAAAAAAGCACGCGTTCATTCAATATGGCCGGCAATAGCTGGCCGACACAGAGTGCACCTCTGGCGGTGTAAAAACTAACCAAATAACTGGCGCGAATATTTAAATATGCAAAATTACTTGACCATTAAGCGTTTCATAAGAAGATTTCTTCTGGAAGTTTATTTAAACTTTGCAATGGCATTTTTCATTATTATTTATAATTTGTTTTTGCTTATTAATTATATCTGATTTTATATTGACATGTTTTATAATTTCTAAAATTTAAAAATTATTTATTTGCGATGCTTTAATCCTGATTGTTTATTTATATCTTAAGAAATAGGGTAAAAATACCGTTTTAAGAGAATATGTTTATTTTTTTTATTTAGTATTTCAACTTTCAATTTATTAGAATAACCGTTATTAAATGATATTTGTCTTATGAATATATTGTTTTATGGTTTTATGCAATTTTTTTTTCAGGTCTTAAAATACTTCACACAGGATATAAAGCATCACAAATAAATAATTTCGAAATTTTAGAAATAAGAGAACATGTTTATAAAAGTAGATATAATTAACAAGATTTTTTTTATAAACTCTCTTTTAAATATTTTCCCACTTAACTGGTCTTTCATATTGTAATTCCGAATTCTTATAAACCCAGCCTACTCTTACCCCTCCCCCCTCCTTCCACTTCTTTTTTCCAATTGTAATCTATATTTAATTTTTTACTTCGGTGTATACTTCGTTCATGAAACATGTATTGGTTGTATATAATAAAGTGATGTTAAAAAAGTTATTTGTTTTTTAATAAAATAAAGTTTAATAGGATGAAATTATTTTATCTATTTCCATTGTATATCAATGCATACGTACATAATAAAATGTAAACATTATATTTATTTATTAATTGGACAGTTTGCATAGCGCCGCTTTTGTGAGATATCACCTCAGGGGCGCTATATTGTAATAATCTACCTTTATATATAGATTTTTACTCTTCTGATGAAGGTGTATATATATTCTAACTTTAAACTTTATTAGATACCTTACAGTAACAGTTTTAGGTAAAGAATTACCACCAGTTGGAGTAAAATTTACACCTTTTAATTAAACCGACTGTTAATCTCATCGCACCATTACCCTCCTTTTATCCATAAACACGGGTACAATTAATCAATATGTAATAATCTATTATTTCAGTCAACTTTGTTATAACTATCTTTAATTGTTGTGACAAACTATAACGATATTGATTCAACTTACTGCAACTGCAAGTCTCCTATGAGCAAATTAGTTTAGGTACCATAACAGTTAATATCAGTGCCGTGCAAGAAGTGCCGCCCGCAGGGCCTAGCAGCAAAAACCCGCGGAGCGGGTTTTTAACTGCTAGTCTGATAGTATCATTTTACTAGCGTCTGGACGATGTAGGCCCTCTAATTGGTGGAATTCAAATAGTTTGTTTCGCTTAAATCCCGAAAGGGGGTCTGCAGGCAAAATTCGACCACTCTGCCCCTCTGGCGGTATAAGAACGAACCAAATGACTGACGCGTATATTTAAATATGCATCTAACCAACGCAAAATTACTAGACCATTAACAAGCCTTTAATATGAAGATTTCTTCTGAAAGCTTATCACTTTGTGATGGCATTATTTATTTTATTAAAACATAAATAACTTTTCTTACATCACTTAATTACTTACAACCTCCACATGTTACATGAACGAAGTTCACCTCATCAGGAGTAAGTATACATTGAAGTCAAAAATTAAATATAAATTACAATTTGAAAGAAGAAGTGGAAGTAAGGAGGAGGGGTAAGAGTGGGCAGAATTAGGAATTACAATATCGTTAGACCGGAAAGACCAGTTGAGTGGGAAAATATTTAAAAGAGGGTTTATATTTTTTTTTGCTTATTAATTATATCTGATTTTATATTGACATGTTTTCTTATTTCTTAAATTATATATTTGCAATGCTTCATATCCTGTGTGAAGTATTTTAAGACCTGAATTTTTATCAAGTGTGATCATTATTCAAAAGATGATCAAACTCAGATTCACTATTTCCATTTAGAGCTTCGAGATATTCTTTAGTTCTGACTTCAAAGTTTCTATTGGTTCTACATTTGTAAAAGAAATCACAATCATCTCAATTGAGTTTATAAACTCCCAATTTTTTTGTTTGATTATTGATATCTTTATTATTAAGAATATATTTCTTCATTTTGTTAGTAGTGTAAAACGCCGGTTGAATAGTACCAGGAAAGTTTTTATTAATAATTTTGGAATATCGCTATCCACAAATAGAATTCTACGCCATTGTTTATATCTATCTTTAGAAATAGGGTAAATTTACCATTTGTAGAGATCATGTTTAATTTTTTTATTTAGTATTTCAACTATCAATTTATTAGAATAACCGTTATAAAATGCTTTTTGTTTTATGAATATATTGTTTTATGGTTATATGCTATTTGTTTTTTCGGGTCTTAAATTACTTCACACGGGATATAAAGCATCGCAAATAAATAATTTATATTTTTAGAAATTAGAAAACATGTTAATATAAAAGCAGATATAATAAACAAGATTTAAAAAAAAAAACTCTCTTTTAAATATTTTCCCACTCAACTGGTCTTTTCCGTCTAACGATATTGTAATTCCTAATTCTGATAAGCCCCGCCCACTCTAACCTCTCCCCCCTACTTCCACTTCTTCTTTCCAATTGTAATCTATATTTAATTTTTGACTTCGGAGTATACTTCCTCCTGATGAGGTGAACTTCGTTCATGAAACATGTAGTGGTTGTATATAATAAAGTGATGTAAAGAAAGTTATTTGTGATTGAAATAAATTTTAATAAGATTACATTATACTATCTATTTCCGTTGTATATCAATGCATATGTACGCAATAAAATGTAAACATTATATTTATTTATTGGACAATTTGTATGGCGCCGCTTTTGTGAGATATCACCTCAGGGGCGCTATATTGTAATAATCTATTTACAATATATACTCACCCTCTCTCTGTGAATGACCAAATATGCAACTATTAAATGTAACTATTCTTAGTATCACTTAAACTGGACAAAGCCCAACCAAATGCCGCCCGCAGGGCCTAGCAGCAAAAAACCCGTGGAGCGGGTTTTTAACTGCTAGTAATTATTATTGTTGATGTGTGGTTTTATTGCATAGCTTTTTTCGAAAATTTGTTTCAATATACACTTTCCACTTTTAATTTTATTATTTCCTATTTCAAATTTGATTTTGAATAAGAATTATTAATGGGTAGATGTCAATGGGTAGACGAGAACTTGATACATTCGTGCTGATTTCCAAAAGGCTTTCAGTGACATCTATGTGGTCGAACTCAAAGTTACTCATCTTTTCAACAGGTTATCAATAACAACCTCGCACGATTTTGTATACCATACTTTCTTGTTTGTTTCGGACATGGCTAATTTAGTTTTACTCAATAAAATATATAAATAAAATAAATAAAATTTAAACCCGCGCAAAACGTATATTTGTATTAATTTCTTATGATGCCTTTATTTCCTTGTTGCATTTATAACGTTTTCAATATTTTTACGTCTTAACTTCATATAAATAATAGTATATAATCGTAGCAGTGATATATGAAATTTGACAAAGGATAAAAGTTGACTGAATACTAAACTAAAACATAAATACCCGTGACTGAAGAGATCTAACAGAATGCATTCCGCAATAAGCATAATGAATATTATTAAAATGAAAAGTTTATATGGTTTGTGCAAGTATAGCGGTGAACAAAGACAGCTAGATTAATGAGATTGGGATTTCCTGGAAAGATATGTCATGAACAAGTAAATCAGATCATTCAGTCGGAATAAACAAAGAGATTTGTGCCAGGATAGATTCTCTTTGATTACCTCTGCGAGACAGTTGTGCGATATTTCGTTAGTACGTTTGTTATTATAATTCATAAATAATAATTTTCTCTGCAGCATGCTTAAATAAACTTAAAAACATTAAAAAATCATATATCTTTATTACTATGTTGGTATAAGAACAGTTGAGGTAGAAAAATGAAGATTGTTCGATAGTTGGTTTATTTAAGTGGTCTCGTTGTTTTCGGGCGGATTTTTATCTCCATCGTTCGAAGTCGTAGATCCTTTGGCGAATGGGGCCTCGGCATTTGTTTCAACGAAAAAGAGACCGGTAGCACTACAAAGTAGAAACAAATTAACATTGTTAAAATTGATGGAACTTGGAAAAGCTGTAATAAGACTAATATAGAATAAAGCTAAATAAAATAAATTTAAAAATTGTCACATTTTAACGCGATTAGATAAAAAGCATGAATTAAAATTAAATGTTCTCACTTGCTCGGTACGTATTCTCCCATGATCATCTCCTGTTTGCTGGGAAAAACATCGCACCAGCCAAGGGTGTGTAGAACCCATGAGACACACTTCGTCCCGTAGAAACCAACTTTACTGTTGATCGATTCGCCGAAGTAAACAGGGGCTCGCCAATGATTGCAACTCGATTCGCCTGGTAAACAGTTATGACAGTTATGATTATAAAATTATTTTTATAAACATGAAACTAACTAACTACATTGACTTTTTTCAAAACTAACTACATTGACATTTCGAGCCCTTGCCCGGAATAATGTTGTTTCCAACAAAACTATCAATGTTGAGTTATTAATAATATTTCAAAAAATTTCAAAGATTTTTCAAAATCGCGGAGCGTGGTTTAATTCTTGGGAGTAAAGTGGAGAAACGAACTCCTTTGATTTTAAATTGGAAAGACATCAAAGCCAAGAAACTGAAGGATGCAGGAAAGTAATAGTTCTGCAGAAAATATTATTAAGCCTCATTTTTGCCAGTCGAAACAAGTTTGTAGAAAAATAACGTGATTTGATAACATGACAATCGTTTGATTTATTCATAATGAAGTTTATTGATAATCTCAAATCCTTTCATAACATGTGTGAATTTAGCTAGATAAGCATACTTTCCATATGGCACTGACTATTGTGTCAACAATAACATTTTTTCTTCATATGAAGCGGTTACTTTGTGATGTGACATTATAATTTAAAATTAAACAATAACTTTGTAAACATCACTTATAGTATTATACCGCCCTGATGAAGCTACGGTTGTAGCGAAACCCGGTAGGCATTAAGTATTTACCTATAAGTGATGTTTACAAAATTATTGTTTAATTTTAAATAACATTTTTTATTTAAAATTACACATATATCTTATTTTGAATATAAAATATATTGAAACATTACTGGTTTCGTTTTTTATTAATTTTTTCGTTTTTTATTATTTTTTCCCAAAAAAACGGTACCTATTATTACGTGCAACGTTATTCCGGGCAAGGACTGCAATCGATTTTGTTGTAATGATTTTTCATTTCATAAACGAGTAATATGATTGTATTTCCACTGGGTGTTATGCTTGTTGATTGTTAAGTTTAATGGACTTTACAGCTCCGATAAGAAATGTAATTAATTAAATACGTAATAATTAGATAATATTATATGACACTGTGTAATAAAATACCTACATTTCAATGACCCTTTTCTCGGTTGTTATTAGACTTATAAGCCGAATAGCTAGTTTATTTTTAATACACTTCTCTCTAAAGACACAATTAAAATTAACTAATTTAGCCCGATATTTTGTTATTTCATATCTGTTGGTGGTCTCACCATTACAGCGATAAAATAAATAAAACTAAAAGTTAACTTGTCTATTGTCGCGAATATTGTGAAATAATCAGTTATGCTTACTTATTATTTTACAATACGCTGAAATACATTTTTTATTATACCAAAGTAGCAATAAAAATAAATTGCTTAACATTCCAAACATTTTGCCTAAATCAATTTAGCCTTTCATAAATTAATTCTAATAAAAATGCTTTTATCTACGACCACTCAATTCAGGGGACTTTTTTATAGGCGACGTAGTTGTAAAGCTATCCGTTCACTTTCGTATTGCGCATAAATGGATTATTTACCATGTATAGGGGGGTAAGTGGTGTACATGGCTTAATTTAACCAGAAATTCTTTATATTATTTGGAGTGAAAAAGGCAAGTGGAATTTTCGCCAAAATAATAAATCAGTAAGTATTGGTCAGTTCTTACTCATTTCTGTTTGGTTCTTGCACCCAGGCTGTCTCATCCCGCCATTGACGTAGAAGTCCACGTGTCCGATGGCTTCTAATTTCCCTCTCTCTAGAGCATCGGTGTGTATGACATCAACGAACTTCGCATCTCCCTTATCCAGCTTCTTCGAATCGTCAACTGTGGCGAAGAGAGGCAGTGCCGGGTCCAGACCTAAAGAAAAACATTTTTCTCCGAGCATGAACAAGTCGTTATCTGATAGTATTATTGTCCCAGCGTCTGGACGATGTAGGCTCTCTGATTGGTCAAATTCATATTATGTGATTCGGATAAATTCTGCATTGGGGGTCTGCAGGCAAAAAATACCAATCTGCCCCTCAATTTTAAGCAACCGTAAGGTTCATTTCGGTTTGCAGACGACTGGATACAAAAAAAATAAGACATTAAAAATTAAGACACGATTTCATACTGAAAAAGAATCGCCACATGTAATACGATATTTCTTCAAAAATATCGTTTCTCCTCATATAATTTTTGGATAATATCGAAGAAAATATGTCTTAGAAAGTTTATAATCCATTGGATTAATTAAATTACAGTGAAAATTATCCACAATTACGTTTGACGTTTGACGAAAAAAGCACGCGTTCATTCAATATGGCCGGCAATAGCTGGCCGACACAGAGCGCACCTCTGGCGGTGTAAAAACTAACCAAATAACTGGCGCGAATATTTAAATATGCAAAATTACTTGACCATTAAGCGTTTCATAAGAAGATTTCTTCTGGAAGTTTATTTAAACTTTGCAATGGCATTTTTCATTATTATTTGTAATTTTTTTGCTTATTAATCCTGATATCTGATTTTATATTGACATGTTTTATAATTTCTAAAATTTAAAAATTATTTATTTGCGATGCTTTAATCCTGATTGTTTATTTATATCTTAAGAAATAGGGTAAAAATACCGTTTGAAGAGAATATGTTTAATTTTTATATTTAGTATTTCAACTTTCAATTTATTAGAATAACCGTTATTAAATGTTATTTGTCTTATGAATATATTGTTTTATGCAATTTTTTTTTCAGGTCTTAAAATACTTCACACGGGATATAAAGCATCACAAATGAATAATTTCGAAATTTTAGAAATAAGAGAACATGTTTATAAAAGTAGATATAATTAACAAGAATTTTTTTTTATAAACTCTCTTTTAAATATTTTCCCACTTAACTGGTCTTTCATATTGTAATTCCTAATTCGTATAAACCCAGCCTACTCTTACCCCTCCCCCCTCCTTCCACTTCTTTTTTCCAATTGTAATCTATATTTAATTTTTGACTTCCGTGTATACTTCGTTCATGAAACATGTATTGGTTGTATTTAATAAAGTGATGTTAAAAAAGTTATTTGTTTTTTAATAAAATAAAGTTTAATAGGATAACATTATTTTATCTATTTCCATTGTATATCAATGCATACGTACATAATAAAATGTAAACATTATATTTATTTATTAATTGGACAATTTGCATAGCGCCGCTTTTGTGAGATATCACCTCAGGGGCGCTATATTGTAATAATCTACCTTTATATATAGATTTTTACTCTCCTGATGAAGGTGTATATATATTCTAACTTTAAACTTTATAAGATACAGTAACAGTTTTAGGTAAAGAATTACCACCAGTTGGAGTAAAATTTACACCTTTTAATTAAACCGACTGTTAATCTCATCGCACAATTACCCTCCTTTTATCCATAAACACGGGTACAATTAATCAATATGTAATAATCTATTATTTCAGTCAACTTTGTTATAACTATCTTTGATTGTTGTGACAAACTATACGATATTGATTCAACTTATAAACATTGACGGTTGTAACACATATTTAAGCACTGCAAGTCTTCTATGAGCAAATTATATTAGGTACCATAACAGTTAATATCAGTGCCGTGCAAGAAGTGCCGCCCGCAGGGCCTAGCAGCAAAAACCCGCGGAGCGGGTTTTTAACTGCTAGTTCTTATGATTATAAGTAGGTATCGATAATCCAAATATATGATAAAACAGGGATCAGACCCCGGACCTCTATTTTTAATCCCTTTTTCCTTAATGACAAGGCAAACATATTTTCTTGTGCAAAATACTACTATTTGCCGATTATAAACTTTAATTTTGCATTTTTTACATGATATCGTATTTTGAAATTTAAAATTATTTCAAATATTTTATTAATTTAAAAATAATTATTAAAAAAATAACGTTACATCATTTCCAGAAAACATGTTACAATGTACATAGTAAACGTTTCACAAAATATTATGTACAAGATGTACCACCATAATAAAGCTAGACTTGTGTTTGTGTGTAGAGGGGAATGTGTTATTATGTTTGTTAGTTTTTTAAATTATATGTTGATGAAGTCAGTTTATAAATTTCATTGTGTATTTTTAATATGAAATTTCATAACTTTATTGTATTTTATATTTCTGGAACTTTCTGGTTATGTATTAAAAAACTTTACTCCAAAATTTTTATTGTTGAAGTGCCCCATTGTTTTTTTTTTACATTTTGCAGTTAGGCGAATTGATGTTTTATTTAGAATATTATATTTGTAAGGTTATAATTTTGAATGTTAGAAGTACATTATAAAGCATTTAGTTTTCATATTATTGTAGAAAGCAATCACTTTGTGGTTTGACATATTTAATAAAATAAAATCCTTTTTTGTTTTAAAACCACGATATTTATTAATTTAAGAACCGACCGGTTTCGCTTTACTTAAGCATCATCAGGGTACAAATTAATACTAAACAAGAAGTACATAATGTGTGCATATATATAACAAAATATAGAGGGAGACAACATGATACAAATATAAGCAACACAAAGACGGTCATAAAATACATTAACATAAGTGCACAAGTAATGGAAAAACCGCCAGATAATTTTGTAGACTAATGGGTTATACCAATAAATCGGGAGAAACAAAGCATCAACTGGCATGGTGGTAAGGAGGTAAGGAGAAGTGGGATTTTTTTTTTATGGGTTTATTGGAAACAGACCTAATATTGGACTACTTGATATGTCTAATTGATTATTAAGTATCTGACTTTTGGTTTTTACAGCTTTTTTAATTTCTAGTGCCTCTAAGTTGTGCTAGTGGTGCTAACATCTTACATAAAAACGGGCATGGTAACAGACTAAACAACTTAGAGGCACTAGAAATTAAAAAAGCTGTAAAAACCAAAAGTCAGATACTTAATAATCAATTAGACATATCAAGTAGTCCAATATTAGGTCTGTTTCCAATAAACCCATAAAAAAAAAATCCCACTTCTCCTTACCTCCTTACCACCATGCCAGTTGATGCTTTGTTTCTCCCGATTTATTGGTATAACCCATTAGTCTACAAAATTATCTGGCGGTTTTTCCATTACTTGTGCACTTATGTTAATGTATTTTATGACCGTCTTTGTGTTGCTTATATTTGTATCATGTTGTCTCCCTCTATATTTTGTTATTTATATGCACACATTATGTACTTCTTGTTTAGTATTAATTTGTACCCTGATGATGCTTAAGTAAAGCGAATCCGGTCGGTTCTTAAATTAATAAATATCGTGGTTTTAAAACAAAAAAGTATTTTATTTTATCATTTAGTTTTCTGATTTTAAATTCTTTAAACAGTAATCCTGCTGAGTATGTATATTTTGTAAATCAAAATATTCGCGAAATAAACGTATATTTGCGTAGATCAACAAGCTTTATTGCACACAAGCATTGGTTGGAAAATTAATTAAAATTCTGAACTTTTTTATACCAATTTACAATACTAAAACAGCATATCTCTTATACATTATATCATTATTATTACAGTATATAGAAAAAGTAGAAAAAATTAAAGAAACTAATCAAAGGATTGAAAGTTTTGCAATCAGCATACGGGAGGTCCCTCGATGCTAAAAAAATCATATTAAATCCGTTGATGCAATCAGGTCATGTGACTTATAATATAGCATACTAAAATATGTTAATCTGAACTTTTGCAGCCCTGCTAAAAATGTACTGGGATATTTGAACGGTATTGACAATTTGTGGTACATGATGTTTTACCCTTAAATTCACTATTAATGTAAGTACTTCTTTCTAGTAGAAAATTCTCATTTCTGAGCAAAAACTGCCTCCTGTTTTATGTTATGTTTTAGTTTTAATATTCGTGTTTTGTCCTGTCCTGCTGTTATGGTTATTCTAAGTTTTGTCATCACCTTGTATAAACAGTGTATTTAGTGTTATAATATTAGATCTGTATTGGGTAAGGCACACTGTAGGAATAATTTTAAGAACCATTAATACTGAATTACCATTTTTTAAGTTTGTTATACGAGTAGTTAAGCGCACTTGAAGTGAAATGACACTAAACTGCGCTATATAATTGCCATGTTATTATTATTATTATTAATTGTGTATAGTTAATAAATAATTTAAATAATTAACTGATAGTGTATCACGATGGCCAAAAATAAATTAGCTTAAATTGAATACAAAAAAGACAAAATATCTGATAATTGGACTTTAGAAAACATGTACTGAAAGCAAAATTAAAATTGACGGTGAAATTATAGAAAATGTTTCTGATATGGAATACTTAGAATCTGATAGTGTTCAGTCGGACACTGCAAATGTCCTATCGGACGGAAGAGTGTCCAGTCGGGTACTGCAAATATCCAAACGGACATTGGGAATGTTCGATAGGACATTTGCAGTGTCCTTAAATGGATATAAGTAATGTCTGATCGTACATTAGAAATGTCCTATCGTTAAGAGATATTGGTGGAGATTTATGTTGGGGTGAAGTGTTTTCCTCTCACTGTCCGCGCTCTGACTACTACAGAATGTGTCTAATATCTACCTTTTAAATGTAAATGTTGTTAGTATCACTTAAATTGGGCGAAGCATAATTAAGTGGCGGCCGCAGGGCCCAGCAGCAAAAACCCGCGGGGCGGGTTTTTTACTGCCAGTTTAGGTATATTAGATTAAAATTAAACTTTGACTTAATTAAAGTTACAAATACTCCAAAAATAGAGCCATGAGAATAATACTTACAGTAGACAAAATAGATTTTTAAAAGAAACAATTTTTTTAAATAAGTTATATTGGCTAACAGACTTACATAAAAGATGTTGACATTTAACGCAATGACATTATTTTTACGTAAAACAATAAACAACGAAAATACTGTTCAAACTAAATTATATACAACAAGTACCTACATACAAGGACGTCCAATGAATTCAGACCACCAAAAAAAGTAAAAAACCAATGCGTCAAAAAGTTAACTCTACCAAAGGATGAATTTTTAATTAATACATTCAAAAAAGATTATAAGAGCCACATTATAATGTGCACTTAAGTTAGTTATTGCATTTAACGACAGATAGCGTTGGGGGTACGCGAGCTAAGCGCGCGCACATCAGATTCCGAATGGTTCCGATCTCTTTACGAAATTCCGAACCTAGCCGACCGTAGACAGGAGGCTCCAATCACCACCCGCAGCTGACAGAATAAAATAGACTCCCATTAGAATTCGACAGCTGTCGTAAATAATACAAAACTAAAACACGTAATCTTGACGAACTGTTATAATATCATTAAAGACTTCCACGAATCACTATAGAAGGAATCTGATTAAGTCGTAAATAAAGGATATTACTTTAAGCAAGATAACATTTCATTGCACGTAAGCTGTATTTTGTAAACTTACAACTAACTTAATGAACACAAAACTACAAAAAAATAATCCTGCTGCTCAGAACTTCGTTGGCATATCTCTGGTATATCAATATAATAAGTGTGCTATCAGAGATATGATTTATACCACGGATATACATGCCAGTGAAAAGCATGCTTTTAGTGAGTAGTTGGCATGTTAACTACTCGCGTGCTTATGCGGCTTATAGTAAAACTATTACCCGGCATTCACCGAGTATCAACATTTTTTATTTAAATTGTTCTAATTCTTAAGTTTAAATAATATAAAGATTTTATTAACTCCATGATTCATGATAAAAATTATGTTGAGAACTATAGTTAGTTGAGTCGACCAAGAAAAAATTTAAAAAGTGTTGCGACGGAGCTCATAAAAACCGTGTTGGTTAATAAAAAAATAGTTGCTTGTAAAAAATGATTATACTGCATCGGAGAACATAGAAACAGATGTAATGCTTTAGTTAAGATACAATGATGACCGCCAATAATTATTTTTCCCGTATAGTGCATGCCAACGCGGAATTAAAATTATAATATAGATGCATTAAATATGCGTTGTCAACGCGTTGGATAATAATAATTGATTGATCACTATATTCCGGCAATGGAAAACAATTCACATATTTATTACTTATTATTACATCTATCTTATAAACGAATGGTGAAAACCCCGCGTACAGAAAAACCTGTACCTTCTAAGCACCAGAAATAATTTGCATTGGAATTAGGATCGGTTGCCGAGTATCGTAATAAATGAACCTTAAAAGAAACGAACGGTAGTTCTAATAATTTCCGAACTAACAAACAAAGTTTCTCAGAATGCAACGTCAAACGTCGAGCGTCTTTGCAATTGAAACTCTTCATTTTAAAAATAATTAAAAATTAAATCATCTTCATCGCTTCTCGATTTCTTGTATTGCAATGCCACGTGTGTATCTGGTCATTCTCGGTTTTAAGTCTGCTCTGTGTTTGCTTGGTTCCACTTGAACACAATTGAAAAACTTGATTTGTTCAACCGTTCCCCATCTTGTCAAAGTGTGTCCTGTACATTGCGATGTGTTTTATTATGTATTCAGTTTACCTTGATTTGCTTTCTACCAAAAAACTCATTATTTTATCAACTTCGAAAAATCGTATGTGCGATAAAATTTTTCGAATCCTTTTCGTAGAATCGATTCTGCAGCTGTTTGGCACGTCGATCCAGCCCGAAAAACGTATAAACAAAAGCAATATTAGCTGTGATTTTTGAGTTTTTCTTTATAACATTGAATCATCAGGTCGATTTTCGTCTTGCATACCGGAATATTCTTTAATAATAATTTTTAACAAACCAATTGTTTAACGGGGTTCACCATTTCGTGATTCTTAAGATGATGGTAAAATTTGTTAGTCCCTGAGTTAGATTATATTATTTAAGGTTAGGTTAGGTAATATAAAGTAAGGTATGGTTAAATGAGGAAGGGTAAAGATATGCAGGTTACCTGTAATCCTCTCGAATTTCCCCGACTTGAGCCCATTGGCCGTCGCGCCAGCCACGTGCGCGCCCAGACTGAAACCGACCACGTGAAAGCTCTCGAGGGGCACGCCCTTGACCCTGATGACCTCGTCCACAATCTGCGCGAAGCACTGCCCGGCCAGCGGCACATTGAGCGCTGCGGTCACGTAGCACCCCTCCTGCACTAGCTTGCCGTAGTCTATCGAGATGACGTTGAATTCACCACGCTCGAAGTACGCTGGATAGTAACAAATCAACATGTTTTAGATGCAGGAAGAAATTTCAAACGTTTTTTCCTCGGAAATTAACACTCATGATATTCAAGTCTTGCCATTCTTGCTTCAGATTCGATTAATCTTAAGCTAAGTAATGAATAGATACTGTCCACGTTTAACTGCGTGGGTGGTGGCTATGCACACACTCACGCCTTGCTTCTTACTAAAATGTCTGGCTTCATTTTCACCTACATATCGCATACTAATCATAGACAGCGTGCAACGTTTTATTTCTATTTTTTTTAAAGATGTGTTTGAAAATAATTTAGAAACGAATTTTTCAATTAGGTGTACACTTTCAATACCTAATTACTCTATGATATGATCTTATTTGAAAATAAGACAACATAAAATTAAAATTTCAATTGATTTTTTTGATCTATCATATATACCTAAACTATCTATCATCTACCGATGACTCTATTCACCTGCTTGAGAGATGGTTTCTCTGGATGTCTGCATCTGAATCTGCATACCTACGCCTCATGTTGAAATTGTATTCTTCAGTATTTTCACTTCACTGTCGAAATTGCACCAAGCGCAGAATACGCATACGGATCTGCGAGGCAGGTGGATCGGTCCGTTGTTTTGCTGAAACATCGAACAGATCCGCCGAGCAGATCCGCCCGTTTCGAGACAGAATTTACACACGGGTTTACTCGATAGCAACACACACGCGGCTTCCGGACATTCAGATATTTGAGCGTAGAGCATCTCATATAGTGATGTCTAGAGAAATTTCCCTACATCGAAAAAAAACATTTATGGAAAGTGAATTTTCGAAGAGAATAGATATTTCGATCTGAAATATGGGAAAAAAGTTTTTTACCACAACCACTCTACAGGACAACCGATTGTGTCATGCTCGGAGGGCTGATCCGTTGCATACATCCACACACAGATTGGTTCGTGACGGACAGGTCGACAGCGAACCGAAGCGACCTAACCGATCTGTCAGTCGCAGGAATACACGGACGGATCCGAGTGTGAATTCAGCGCATTGCGCTTTCATTGTCCATTTTGGTGACGCGCGTTTTTACTCACTGTGGACAAGCCTACTACTAATTAATAATTTCACATCGATTAGAGACAAGTGCTAGACAAAGCATTCCATAGATAAGGGATCACTTGCATATATTATATTATTGCATTCAGGCCACTTTCTTGCTTTCTCTGCCAATGCCCCACTTCGATAATATTAAACTGTTTAACTTTTGCAGGAGTAAATGGTCTTGACTTACCTGGTCTGATTTCAGGGTTAGGGGCATAATCCTTGTTCCCAGTGTATCCATGAATCAAAAGAATTGTTGGAACATTTTGGACGAAAACAGCTCTGCTTATAGATTCAGGATTTCCGAAATCCAATTGATGCGGGTTGTCTTGTGTATCTCTTAAATTGATTAACCAAGGTAGTGGGTATATTAAACAATACAACTAACTGCTTAAGAAAAAATGAAATTTTAAAATGCACTTACTTCGTATATAACCAAAAGGTTATGTTTTCATTTGGACACTCGAACGGCGGAATGACGCAATTATTACTTTGGCATTCTATTTGTTTTACTGGTGCAAAGGAGATGCAAACTGAAAAAATGCAATTTTATTAGAAAATGGGTTTCAGTGTTCAAAAATAAAAAAATATATCCATTGGCGGTCTCTGAAGTGCGTTAAACAATGCATTGCTAAATATTTTCTTGACTAATAATTTATCATTAACGTCCATTGTTGGTCATGTAGACTTTTTGCATAATGCCAGTGGGTTTAGAAATATGGACCGTGAGAAATTTATGCAGATAAAATGATTTTAGATTTCAAAAACCTTCTCACAGATTTAAGCAATGAAGATCTCTTAGGTAAGTTTTTATAACAGGTTTTGAGAAATGACGTTTCTTTTTTTCCGTTTAAATTGTTTTTGTGTTTTCGCAGAACGCAATTTTTTTATTTAATTTAAATCATAATATTATTAAATTTGATTTACATTAAATTACAAAAAAAATCTTTTATTCCAATTGGATGTAATGCACATTAAAAATGGGTTGGCACTTTGGGCCAAATAATTTTATTGGAATAAGGTATTTTACATTCAATAGTAAATATTCTGTTATTGAAATTTTTCTTGCTGCTGGTAATGAGTTAAACTTTTAACAAACAAATTTATGAAATATTATGTAAAGGATTTAACCATCTATAAAACGAATCAGAAAATCTTGTTTCTCTATATTCAGAATAACTATCAAATTTTTTTACAAGAAATAATCTCTCGTGATGAATAACAGGTGAGTTATCGACAGAAGCAACGACAACAAATATGTGATAGATACAAACACTCTATAATAGTGTAAATGATTAAAAAAAAATTCTGAAACATCGGTAACATTACTAACATTTTGGATTTAATATGGACGAAACGATTCATCTAAACACAAACGGATATAACATATTTACATCTTATTTAGATTTGACAACAGATTAAAACTTCACTGCTGTTGAGATGGCTTCACCACACAAACTGTTCAGTATAATCCTCGTTCTGTTCGACTGCACGAGTTTCAATAAAGATTTACTGATGCAAATCAACGAAATTATTACAACTAACCAAAGAAAATATTTGCAGAAAAAGGATAAAATACCGCGAGATTACGCAATTTGACTGATTAACACCTATAAAAAGGTGAAAAGGAGTTCAAATTTCGCTTATACATTAGGAATTTAATCAAAAGTGATGTTAAAGATCATCTGATTTAAGGAAGCAAAAAGTAACATGGATTCATAATAATTGTGAACACGATAATTTGTGAATAATTATAATAAATAAATCATGTCTTACCGAAAAAAAATGCGAAATAATATTGATTCATTGTTCCTGGTTTCTGATAATTACAGGCAGTTGATTTTCAAATTTTCGGATAATCGTTTTTTGCTGAATGGAACAAGCAGGTCTTCTGGTGAGCAGGTCTAGCTGCACAAATAAACAGAATGAGAAAATTCGCACACAATCTAACTACTTGTGAAATGTTAACGGGGCCGGAGTTTTCACGTGAATGATAGCACACGTTTATTAGTTTGTGAATTATTCTGTACACGATTCGTTTTATCATGGTGTCTGAAAGAAAATTATACTTACATTGTTTATTGCTGAGGTAATCACCTTTATTATGTTTGTACCTGGCTTGGTAGTTATGATAAGTGAATGATTAAATGTATATTATTGATGAAAATAAGGGACGACGGTATATACAATCTTTGGACCAAGGTTTGTGGAGAAGAACTAGTGCTTTAGCTCCAAATTCCTTAACCTGACTTACAATAATCATTAAAAATTAAATGTAACAAAAAAATACTACAATACATTTCTTTGGTGTGGGAGGAAGGTATTGTAATATTAAGAAGTTTAATTGAATCGTTACCTTTATTTAACACATAAATAACAGATATAGAATATTTACAAAAAACCTAATATCACTTCGATACACGTTAATAAGTCAAGTAAGTGGTAAATATAATCATCCATATTGTGTGATGCCTTAATTTCATTTAGAACTTACCAGTTGTTATGAAGTAAAGATGATCCAAAAATACTCAATTAAACTTTTCAAAAGCACTCCCTTGTGGTATAACCTACATTAGTACCACAACAAGACTTTTATAATCTGCATAAAACACATAATACAATTTTGGTCAATTCTTTTTAGTGAAGTATAAAAATGTCGTAATAAATATATATTGAGCTTACTATTGTTGTTATAGAACGACTTGAAAATCTTGAAATGATGTATGAGAATATTACGAACTGATCATGTATTGGTTACTTTATAATAAAGTTATAAGGAAAAAAAAAGAAAACAATAGAAGGGGTAATCGATTAAATCCTTCTTTAAGCTATTACACAACCTTATACACTTTAGAAGCCATTAAAGCAACTTAGCAGGAACTTAAGTGGAAGGAATATTGTTTGTTTTGTTTTGATGTCTAAGTTGGAAATCCCAGTGTAATGGCAATGGTATTGAAAATTTAAAACAACCATGACGCGTGGTTCACAAACAGAAACTTTGTTTATAAATTTTATTTGATGCAAAGATGTTAATTAAGAAAACTGTTTAAAAAAATTATCAGAATTAGCAATAATGTTCGTTGAAATCATACAAAAATAAAAATGCTGTAGAAATCAGTAACTTTATGATGGAAAATATACTTATGGCCCCGTAGTAGGCGTTCAAAGATGGTTTGAAAGGGAGATATTTAAATACGAATGTTAGAGGGAGCGCGCTAATATTTAAAAAAAAGATAATAATTAAACGAAAATGGTGAAAATATTTAATAAAACACAACTCGTTTGAAATAGTGCATAAATCTCTCGCAAAAATCTTTAGTTGCATTTAAAGACACACTGTGAATTTTTTCATGCCTACAATATATTAAATAACATAATAAAACGTATTTTTAATAATTTTCAGAGTCTACTTTGCCATTTTTTTGTTAGCGAATTTCATATAATTAACGTTTCGGCATAATAAATTTATAGATTTTATCTTCAAAAACTTTTTTTTTTGGAACTTAAAAACTTAAAGAGTTAACGTGATTTTTTTATAAATCGGTAGAAATTGGGTATGCAGGGGGTATTGGGGTATTAAATTGGGTACATAATAATACGAAACACTATAACTGAGGTAAACGTTACTGCTTTTATTTTACGAACACGCCAACAGGTGTCTTCTTCTTCGTGTAAAATTTCGTTAGTACTTTAATTTAATAAAGTTTGTTTATTTTTCTAATCAATGTTGTAAACATCGTTATGATTGTGCGACAGGGTGTTTTATTCACGTGAAAATATTTCTATTTAAAAAAGTGCAAACATAATTGCTGAACGATTACTTTAATATTACAATATAAGCTAACTTTAGTACGATTTTTTTTCATCTAGTAGAACTGATTTTTTTGATGAAACTATTCATACTGTTTAACTGTTTGTGTTTATTTTAAAATGCATGTGTAAATGAGCGATAGTTCGATGGCTGAAAGTGTCAAATTGAACTAATACTTTTATATTATATATCCAAACTTTAAATCTTATCTTTCGTGTACAATAGTTGTATATATTTTTTGTCAGCTATACTCATTGACTGCACTGTTTACGGTATATTACATAAATTACGTAAATTTGTGTGCAAAAGCCTTTAACGAACGTAAATAAATAAAGAGCCAAAAAATGTCACATTAAATCAGTGGAATTTCTTATCCAAAACTCTTCTGCTTTTTTCAAAAACACAATTTTCATCAAAGCTGAACAAGGTCTATTATTTCCTACAAAAGAAAACTTTTTACTTCTCCTTATTATTTAAAATTCTTAGGTACGTAAATTTGAAGCTCAGAATTCCAATTAAATACATTAATTAAGTAGGTTTTATGAATCAATTGCATCTAATAACACTGTCTGACAGGAGAATTATGTCAGACCTAGTCGTGTTACACAGAGTCATTAATAACTTAATTGACAGTTCTACCATCGTTGCCACTGTTAAATTCCATGTGCCGACTAGGAATGCAAGACAAAATATAACATTATTATGCAATACATACACAACTAACTATGAGACACACTCAGTAACCAGTGGGATGCATGATCTGGGCAACAAGTTTGAGGGTACTATACCAGCACTTTGGTGAATCCTACAAATTAGAGTAGCGTTGGTAATGTAGTTTTAGTGGTTTGTCTTAAATGTAGTATTGTTCTATTTTCGATATTATTTTATTTTACCGTTAAATATTTTACTCATGTTGTTTTATTTTCAGTTTATCAGTTTACTGTTATATCATGCTTTAAACTTTTTGTATAATTTTCGATAGCTCACTAAATATATTGTTTTTTTTTAAATCCATGTTAAAACCCAGCTGGGCGTAAAACCATATAAAATAACATAAAAATAAAAATAAATATTTGGTAACCTTACGAGCTATTGCCTGAAATACCCACTGCCATGCCATAAATTGACAGACTGATTTTAATTTCCTTTGATACCCGTTGGAGACATTCTTGAATATATTATACTTTCTGATAGGACATATAATTATGATAGGTTCTAGTCGTTATTGATAACGTAAATGAAAGTTGTTATTTATTTATGTATAAACACAAGTAAGTAGAACGATCACAAATTAGAACCAGAAATTGTAATGAGTCGTTATTGTGGATTGTTTTATCACCTATAAAAATAGTTCATTGTAATCATTTACACTTTATTTGTGCTGAATAATTATTTTGAACTATATTTTTGCAACTATATACCATACAATTTTTTAAAAAGCTAACATAGAAGTTTTTGTAAAATTTAAAATCCACGACAGCAACAAAATTTTTTGATCTAATCTAATTCCAAGCTAAATTGAAAATTCTTCTCCGCTAGCCTCAAATTTAAATACATTTTCCAATCGATATACATTTTTAAAACGCTCCAATACTTCCGTTTAATACGCTCCAACCTTATACTGAACTTGAAAATTTGTTGTTACGATTTTAAATTTGAAGATCCATTTTTTTCATATGCTTTAATAAGCTCGGAAAGTTTTGCATAATTGTGACAGTTGACACAGGATGGCTTTTAGTTTGAGAGAAATGGACTAGATATTTATAGGATGGCTTTTAGTTTGAGAGAGATGGAATAGATAGGATAGGATGGACTAGATAGGAAAGGATGGTTTTTAGTTTGAGAGATGTGACGGGATATTTATAGGATGGCTTATAGTTTGAGAGAGATGGACTAGATATTTATAGGATGGCTTTTAATTTGAGAGAGATGAACGGGATGTTTATAGGATTGCTTTTAGTTTGAGAGAGATGAATTAGATATTTATATGATGGCTTATAGTTTGAGAGAGATGGACTGGATATTTATAGGATGGCTTATAGTTTGAGAGAGATGGACTAGATATTTATAGGATGGCTTTTAATTTGAGAGAGATGGACTCCATGTTTGTAGGATTGCTTTTAGTTTGAGAGAGATGGATTAGATATTTATATGATGGCTTATAATTTGAAAGAGATGGACTGAATATTTTTATGATTTTTTTAAGCGATTACGGTGCTTCAAGGTTAACGTGCAGGTTATTGCTTAATTTGATTGAATGCATTTAAGTGCAAATTTAAAAAAAATAATACTTCATTAATTGCGTTTCAATCATTCCTGTTTGGTATTGTATCTTGAAGCGTTATTATTAATTGTGTGGTATGCAAAGCCATTATCCTTGCACAAAAAACATAATCAAGGATGCAAACTGCAAAACCCGTTAATAATAATAAAACTGATGAAGATACATTATTCTTAACATAGTTTAAAATGACGAGCTCTATGGAAAAGGCAAAAGCTCATTGACTCCAGGCCCGTAGCAAGTGAGACTATCCCCAATAGGGCTCTTTTGCGATACTGAAGGTAGATGAGAGGGAAAGGACATGAGGAAAAGGAAGGTAAGTAAGTACATGGCTATTCAGTTGTGGTCATCAAGCATGGCTAAAGCCATTTAAGGCAACGATTCCATCCTGAATGGTGGTCAAATCACCAGGTCAAAAGTATTAACAGGTGATACTGAGCGGGAAGCTCCAGAGTAGACTCTGGAATGTACCGCAAACATACCTATAGAAATGCTACTGCTAGAAATTATTTTTAATGTGTGAAAAAACACAAATGATTTAAATAAAATTTTAAAAAATAATGCGTACACAGCCTCGGTTGCCGAGGGGTAAGACTCTCGACAAGCAATCCGGAGGCCGCGAGTTCAAATCATATCATGCGCAAGTAAATTTTGTTTGATTGATTTGTGGTATTTCACAATTTAATCATATAATATAATACATCTTACATTTGCAGCACGTTTCAGAGTGGAAGATACTCTCAGTATCGCCCTGGCGGGAGACTATTATTCCGAATTGAAATGTTGCTTGAAATGGCTTTAGCCGTGTTTGGTGTCCAGATTTGATTAGCCAAGTACTTCCCCACCTTCCTCATCACCATCTCATTATCTTCCACACTACCTTCAGCCTCACAACATTTCACTTCAGCCTCAACACTCACCCCATTTGAAGATGCTATAGTCTCGCTGGCTCCAGGCGGTCGGGAACAGTTGTTGACTCTTTCTCTCTCACGCGGTATTCATGTAATTAAAAAAAAAATAATAACTTAACACGCCTAAAAATAAGGTTTATTCATGTATGTACCTACTTCCAGTTTCCCACAACTTCACTTCTGTTATAAAGTGTGTAAAGTATGCCATAGTTAATTCTGATAAAAAAGTTCAGTTTAGTGGGCACTTGTTCCTTGATCCGGTAGGAGAGAAGGTTTGTTAGCTAAATCTGGGCCAATTTCAGGTTGCACAGAAAGGCTTCGTGGCGTGACCTTCCTGGGCACAGTGACCGCAACTTGGCTGCTTCTCACTTCAAGGAATTTCAAATCATTTGACACAAAATCACAAAAAATCATAGTTCGGTTAAGACAATAAATTTTAGATGCATTGAGAAAATCATTGATATTTTATTAGTAGCCATTGCTATCAGTCCCTTGAGTTGATTTTTAGCTAAAGAAAATATGACACAAAAAGAACTCTGACAGGCATCCTTTTATTAAGTTTAAAAGAAATATAAAGGCATGGCTTGCCAATGGAGTTTTTGGCATAAAAAGTTATGAGAGATCGCTTGTCATAATGTACCATATTTATAGAACCTAAAAATATAGGATATACGGCAAAATCTAGGTAGATTCATTGAATTTAATCCACAGTAAACAGTTTCACACGTTTTCATATAAATATTTTGAGAAATAAAGGTATTATAAAGGTAAATAAAAGGTATTAATTAAATAACTAGCAGTTAAAAACCCGCTCCGCGGGTTTTTTTCTGCTAGGCCCTTCGGGCGGAACTTGGTTGGGCTTCACCCAGTTTAAGTGATACTAACAACAGTTACATTTAATAGGTAGATATTAGGCCATTCACAGAGAGAGGGTGAGTATATATTGTTAAAACACGGAGGAAGGAGTTTAGGCATAATAAGAATGACAGTTATTCGGGTAAAACTTTACCTTTCCCGAATATTTGCCTAAATGGCTAAAGGTAAATTAATATAGGTAAATATTCAGAATCGCTGGACACGGAAAATACGAAATATTTTTAAATAATACTTTCTGATTTACCTTAATTACTATAAAAGGAATCGAACAGCATTTGGGAATTTTTTAATTTTAGCTTTTTAATTTTTAATTACGTAAAATGAAAATTCGCTTTCGCTGAATGGGATGACAGCTTGAATAATTTCTGTTGATAACATTTTCTTTTGTCTGTATTCCTGACATGAGAGGCTAGAGACAATTGAAAAACGTAAATTAAAAAAATATAATGTAATACAATATTCCGGCAAAATAGTGCCTTAAAAGCACAAATGATTTATTTGGCTTTTATTATCATTATTATTTTATTTAACCTCACCTATAATAACCTAACCTAACCTATAATAATGCAGCCTAGCCTATAATAATCCAACCTAACATATGTCCTAACCTAACCTATAATAATACAACCTAACCTTTATCCTATCCTAACCTACAATAATCTAACCTGACCTAACCTATCCTCACCTATAATAATCCAACCTAACCTAACCTATATCCTAACCTAACCTATAATAATCCAATCTAACCTAACCCAACCTAACCTAACCGAACCAATCCTAACCTAACCTATCCTAACCTAACCTAACCCATAAAAATCCAACCTAACCTATAATAACCCAACCTAACCTAACCCATAATAACCCAAACTAACGTTATGATTTAAGATTTTCACGGCCAAAAGTATTTTTGTTATTTTTTTTGGGGTATTATGCCGTGTTGCGCTAACTTCTTCTTTAGCCAACGTTTCGGACAGCATTACAGCACATTGCCAACACATCTGCCCTGATGATGGACACTGCAATGCTGTCCGAAACGTTGGCTAAAGAAAGGAGTTAGCGCAACACGGCATAATACACCAAAAACAAAAAAATAAAAATTAAAAAAAAAAACAAACTAACGTTACCTAACCTAACATAACCTGACTTATCCTAACCTATAATAATTCAACTTAATCTAACCTAACCTATAAACTAACTTGAACTATACTAATCCAACCTAACCTAACCTAACGTAGCATAACCCAACCTAACCTATCCTAACCTATAATAACCTTTTTTAATATTTCCTTACTTGTAAAAGAAACCAAAATACCTTTATTTTATTTTTCGAGCTTGGCTAAAATAGTACCACCTACCTAGTATTTGCATAGAGTAAATGGTAAAAATTCTAGCCACTCATATCAGGAATACCAAAAAAAGAAAATGTCATCTATAGAAATTATTCCGGCTGTCATCCAATACAACGAAAGCGAATTTTAATTTTACGTAATTAAAAATTAAAATGCTAAAATTAAAAAAAAATCCCAAATGCATTCAGATTCCTTTTAGGTATATTAATTAAGGTAAATCCGAAGGTTTTATTTAAAAATATTTCTTGTTATCCTTGTCCAGTGATTCTGAATAATACCTTAATATATATTATATACCTGGCAAAATGATTGTTTTATTATACATATAAGTACATGTCAGATTAGAAATTTGTTGGCTAATTTTACAATCAACGAAGCGTTTCTATCTTTCGATTGTCTTTCATGTTATTTTATTGGGTTGGCAGTGCCTATACTTCCGTATTGTTAACTCCATGTCGGTGTTCTGTCAAATAGTGCGAAATTATTATTTACGTAAATAATATTAAATATCAATATTTCTCAAAATCGTACATGCAAAGAGTTGTTGTTTATTGTCATTAAGTTGAATCAAATGTTTGTTTTATTTGTAAATGCGTATTAAAACGGTAGTTTCACGTAAATAATTACAGTTGTTTGAATAAATGAAATTATACGTATTTGCATATCGCTCTTATGCGCTCTGTCGGACAATAGGGAAACTACTCCAGCGGCCGGTAAAGGAGGGATTGACATTTTTAAGGAACCTGAAAATGTTTGATTCTTGACAGACGTCAAATATATAAAACGTAATTGTGGATATTTTTTACTGTAATGTAATTAATCCAATGGATTGTGAACTTTCTAAAACATATTTTCTTCGATATTATCCAAAAATTATATCAGCAGAAACGATGCTTTTGAAGAAATCTGGTGATCCTATTTTAGTATGAAACTGGGTGTTAATTTTCAAGTTAGCGGAATTTAACCGAAACAAACAATTTAAATTTGACCAATCAGAGGGCCTAAATCGTCCAGACGCTGGGACAATAATACTATCAGATACATATATATGGTACGAGGTTTTTCCACATCCAGTCTATTCTCATGATGTGTCTTCTATATGGCCATGAGCCAAATGACGCCTGGAGCTAGTGAAAACCTCAAGGGCGCTTTGTTAGGTGTTGCGCCTTGGCAAGTTGGTGACCGGATTACAAATAAAACATAAAGAAATCACGTTTTTCCTCATTACTAACAAGAATTTTCATTCAAAGTATCAGTTGGAAAAAAACTAAACACTATTTTCCTGCTGTCATGGTAAACAAGTAGGCGACAGTCATTACGTATAGCTTATAAGTTTAGCTTATAAATTACTAGAACTAAGAAAGTAGGTAACTCCGAAATAAACTTTTCGAGTTGCACACTTTATATCCTCGTCTATGTATGCCACAACACAATATAATATGTACATGGCATATATGGCAGAAAAGACCGTGCAGAACAAGCCAGCTCTATAAAAGTCAAATAAAGAGTCAAAAGTCAGAATATTAACACATCGATTATTGGAACACCTTAAGTCGATGCGATTAATCTTTATAACGAATTTGTGTATAATTATGAATACCAAAAAATATGCTTTAGATAAATTGAAGTTATTCCAAAAAATAAATATTCATCCTAGACTTGCGGAAAAGTCAATAGATGTCGCACATTAAAATTTAAAAAAATAAGATAGGTTTATCTAAAAGACGCTGTCTAGATTGCATTTAGTTCGGGTAGAATCTTGCGATCATACATAAAGAAAGTTGCCAATAAAAAAATTGCGGTGAAAAAATGAAGACAATGTTGATAGTTCTTATTCGAAATATGATACAGTTAAATGTGACCGAAGGGGATAGGGTCCCATTAGCTCAGTGGTAGAGCCGTGCCCCGGTAAGGCCAGGGTCCTGGGTTCGAGTCCTAGATGTGACCGCATCCTTTTCTGATTTTTCTGTTTCAGATTTTCGTTTAGAAATCGCTAATATTGTCTTCAATAATTAAATATGACAATTTGATTTTTTACTCAATAAAGTTATTCCAAAAAATAAAGATATATTAAAATTTATTTTTTTAATAATTTCTGGTTTAGTAACGTAAAATAAGATAATAATTATGATGTTGTATTTATATCCACAACGAAAGAATTATCTTTAATTTATCAAAGTATACTTAATAAAACTGAAAAGGTTTCGTTTTTTTTTCTTAAAAGAAAGAAAAATATTTCCGGGTTTCCTACTAGCACCACAGTAAGCGAAAAATGTTGCTTGTGTTGTGATGGAGGTCTTAGCCAGTCGAGGAATTGAACACAATACGCCTGGGTGGGACCCAAACGCGATGTCAACTCAGCCACCGACCGTTAGGTATTCCTAAATATGTTTTAATTTTAGTGAATTTTATTTTTGGAGTTGTTCCACGAAATAAACAACATTTTTTTACTGTGACCGTACCTACCAGAGATGTGCAAAATGGGTACCCAAAACCATTTGAAATGCAAAATGGAAATGGGTCAAAACTTTTCCATTTGAAAATGCAAAATGCAAAATGGTTTTTAGAAAAGCATTTCAAATGCAAAATGCAAAATACCAATTTTCAAAATGCATTGAAAATGCAAAATGGTTTCTCAGGTCAAACAATTAAAATATTTATAAAATTTTAAAACAATTTTGTCATTCAATAATGGACATCAATGTAGAACAAACATATTACATGATGTTACCTAAATCCAAAAACACCACGACTACAGATTATGAAACCACAAAAAATAAGCGCGGGACTAATGTTGCCAACGTAAAAACATAGAAACTGCTATCTAACATTTAATATTACAGCGTCATGGCCCCATGTTCAGTATTTGAATCAATATTTTTTTTAATGGTATCACTCAATTGCCAAGGCTCCTACCAGGGAGCAACTTGACAAATGTAAATTATCTCTCATAGCGAGGTTGAGGACCGACTGATATTTGGGCCTTTGAAAAAAAGATGAGTGGAGATAGTAGGAAGAATGTTGCAAAAAAGTATTTAAAATGGAAAATTCATTGAGAAAAGCATTAACCTAAAATGCAAAATGCAATGGTTTTTAGAAAAGCATTTAAAATGCAAAATGGAAAATACCCATTTTGCATTTCCATTTGAAATGGATTTATTTGAAATAAAGCACATCTCTGGTATCTACTAAACGAGAAAATACATTAAGCCACCTTTTCGAACTTATTGAAACTATTTTCTTACACATAAGCGAAACCACCTCTCCGTTTTTAGTAGAGAACTTCTTTTTAGTTCGAATAAAATATGTAGATGGCACTGCTGTCAACAATCCAATCTATAATATATTTAAACGTCATTCGAAAATCGGAAGAGTTTGTTTGGAGAAATGAATTACATTGAAAAAAGGCTAGTGATAAAGTCCCTTCATATAATAATAAAATAAGTTAAAAAAATGTTATTTAATCTAATTTAAATGACGCCACGCGGTGATATTGCTATTATTGAAGATGTATTAAATATTATTTAAGGTTAAACGCGGCGCTCGTTATATTCTACATGTTCATAGATGGCGTTAATTAATTTATTTTATTTAAAATATTTTTTTACAAGGTATTGCTTTACAAGAATATGACAAGTTATTTGTTTGCGCCCGTACATACTTTGCGTAGCTTTGTCCGTAAAAAAATTCAATTCTTTCCAGAAAGGCATACAATTACAATATTTGATTGAATCATCGGTACAATATTTTATTTGTATGCCTCTCTTGAAAGAATTGAGTTTTTATGCGGACAAAACTATTAATTCATATACGTATTGCATATGTACGGGCGCAAACAAACAATTCGTCTTAGTATTGTAAAGGATTACTTGCAGACAGCGTATTTTAAAATAATTTATCAAACGTCATTTATGAACACGTAGATAATTATTTTAAAACATGACGTGCAGAAGAAATTTTTTCTTTAAATAATTTAATTTGCGCCATCTATAAAAGAGCTGATTATGAATTATTTTAAGTATACCCTTGAAAGGTTTTGATTTCACCGTCTGCAAGTTAGCGTTATTGAGAATAAACACATTACAGCTTTACAAGCTTATAACTTTGTAGTAGATAGTTCCTAGTTCAATACAAAAAAATATGGATTTAAAATATAGTTCGTTCGTTTATTAGTTCCACTTTTTATGGGTCCTAACGCAGACCCGTGGAAATTCACGGGCAGCACAGAGAAAATGAGTATAACTAATTTATTAGGAATCCCTCTAAATTATTGTTATTCCGGTTAAAACGGGATTGAATTAACAAGTTTATAATTAAGAAGTTATTCTAAATTTACTAAAAGTTTATCAGGAAACCTGTTAATTTAATCTTTAAAAGCCTTCAATTCCATTTTAACCGTATTACCATAATTTGAAGAAATTGTTAATAAATTAGCAATATTAATTTTTCTATGTGTAGTAAGAATTTTTGGCACATCAGTTCCAATTTAAAAAAAGATAATGAAAATAATTTTCTGTTGACATATTAACATAATACGTTATTAATTGAACCTTTTTTAAATAATATTTTACATTAACAATAACAGTATTATTTTTCGTGCATCATGTTTTTTTTTTTTTTTTTTTTTTATAGTGAATACCTCACAAGAGTCCCAACTGCTCCCGTCTGGAGCCAGTGAGACTATGGCATCCCCAATTGGGGGATGTTGTGAGGCTGAAGGTAAGTGGGGAAGGGAAAGAGGAAGGTGGGGAAGTACCTGGCTATTCAGATCTAGTCACTAAACACGGCTAAAGCCATTTGGAGCAACGTTTCAATTCTGAATGGTGGTCTTACACCAGGGCGATACTGGTAGTATCTTCCACTCTGGTGTAAATCTCAAATATTGTCCATATAACTTATACCGTTTTTGGACTCTTTAAAACCAGAGTTTCGATTTTGTTTTGACTTTTTGTAAATGACTATGCATTCTGTCAACTTTCAGTGGAAATCACAAAGACGCACACGGACATACGCGCATTTCTCTGAAATTCGCTTTAGAGGGGTTAATATATGAAATAAATGTTGGTGCTACCCGGTAGAGATTTGACTCAGTTATTAGCTCGGTTAACTCTAGTCTCTGGGAAAGAAAGACGGTTCTATCCCCAGTCGAACCATATAAACAAAATATGTGTATATAATTAAATACATCTAAAATAGATGTGTTATTTAAAAACAAAGTTTTTTTATGGGTAGATTTTATAACGAGTTTATTTATTAATCAAAATATTTTTTTTATTGAAAAATTTGAAGTAGACACGTAATTAATACACAATATTGAAACTCATTTTCCGCGTGAGAACGAATCGATTTCACGACCCGTTATAGTACTTAACAGATCTTCTGTGGAATAGTTTGCTGGCTTCATTTTTTCCCCCTCTTACACTCATACACGAGTCTCTTCAATACCCAAGTAAGTTCATTCCTTAAAAAAATCATATGTGATAGTGGGAAGTGCTAAAAAAAATTTTTAGTTCATCCAAATGTTCAAATGAACACAAAATGCGTGATCCTTTGACACAGCGGTATATGTCGAATGAAACTTTTCTTTAATGTATCCAAATGTGGTATCTTATCGAGGCAAAATAATTCCTATTTGTAATAAGCATTTACTTTGTGGCTTGTCATAATTTACAATAAAAGATATAAATTTGTTTTAGACCACTTTAATTTTAATTGTACTCTACCGGTTTCGGAAGCACCCTTCCTTCGTCAGGTGAATATTAAAACTAACCTATGATACAAAATATTGACAGATATATACACAAAAAATATAATTTAGGTGTTTGAGTGGGAGGTTGACAAAGGTGGACGGGTAATTGCGGGAATTCCGGCAATAACAGAGCGGTTTACTGGAAAATTTTTTTTTTTTTTTTTTTAAAAAGAAAGACAAACATTCCCAGGTTACGAATAACCCAACAATGTTTGAAAATCTCCTACTACCACCACAGAAAGCCGAAAATGTTGCTTGTGTTGTGATGGAGGACTTAGCCAGCCGAGGAATCGAACACGCGACGCTCGGGTGAGACCCAAGCGCTATGCCCACTCAACCACTGACCGGTCATATACAGGGTGTATCGGCACGTACCCGACAAACTTTAACCAGCTATTCCTTAGCATATTTGGAGTAAAAAATCTTATGTGCACTTTGCTGTCCGGTAACGTTTTTTTTTAATAAAAAATTTATTATTCATATTTTCACCACATGTCACCACTGTTTTATCCTTTGACAGAGTTTGAAAACCCATCTGGCAAATATTTTATTCGAATTCCGTTGAATAATGCACGTGTGTACCTATATTGGCGCACGTTTTCAGTCACAACGAAATAGTACGGCACCATTCGTCTCATTTTTAACTATTATTATTTAGTGTGTGCGAAAGAGCGAAGACGCTTTTTGACATACTTGCTTATAACAGCTGTTTAACACGAAACGCAATGCCAATGACAGTGATGTAGTGTGGAAATTTTAATTTTTTTTATTTTTAATTGAAAAAAAAATGCTACCGGACAGCAAAGTGCCCATAACATTTTTTACTCCAAATGTGCTAAGGAATAGCTGGTTAAAGTTTGTCGGGTTAGTGCCGATACACCCTGTATATATATCTAGAAACATTAGAATCACGAAATTTGTTATTAAAAATTGTTATTTAAACATTAGAATAACAAAATTTGTTATTAAAAATTGTTATTTAAACATTAGAATAACAAAATTTGTTATTAAAAATTGTTATTTAAACATTAGAATCAATCAAATATTAGAATCACGGAACATTTAAGATGTTTAAATAACAATAATTTTTCAGAGTTTGCCAATCATCTTATTTCCACCAATCATACTTTTAATAATAGTCCAGTCAGTGGGGGATAAAAAAGGGCTCCACCTTGCAAAAGGTTAGGTAGTAGCGATTTTCACATATGTTGTTAAGATTGGGACTCTAAAGAAAAAAAAAAGTTTTCGACCTTGGGGGGGTCGAGCTCGACCCGCCATCTTGGATTGAAGGTGCAAAAATGTGGTTTTTTCAAAATAATTATGAAGTGGTTGATTTTACAACCAAATTGTTGAACACAAACTTAAAGACAACTAAATTACCTACATTTTTTGTAAAAGTTTTTTTTTGTAAGTCTAATAGGTAACGAGTTACAGCGGTTGAAAGAAGAAAATTTTGACAAAAAATTGTAAAACTCCAGTTTTCTTGATAAATTTTGTACGAAAATATTACACAATATCATTTCAACGTATTTCTACGTTACAATATACTTATATAGCATCATCCGTGTGCTCGATGACGTTGATTTGTTATAGTGGGATCCTAGTCTACAGCTGACTTGGCAACACTGATTGAGTCCTGGTTACAGGACGTTGCTTGGATGCTCGGTCACTCAGTGTGCTCGTGCGCAAAGGTACGAAATCATCATTTTATGGTGTTTTCTAACAACTTCCAGAAGTCGTGCAACTTGAAGGTAGCAAAATTAATGTTGTGGATGGAGGATATCTTTAACATAAAGTTGTATGGAATCGGAATGATTATTTTGGGTCAATTTGCGAGAAGTACGTTCACTATGTAAGAAATCACTATGGATCACATGCAGTCATTGTTTTCGATGGATATCCGCTTGATGATGGTGAAAAAAATACGAAAACCGCCAGAAGACTTCGCCGATCGAAGAAGAACATGTCTGCAGATGTTCTTTTCGATGAAACAATGCCAGTTTCACAAGAACGATTTTTAGCCAATGAAAATAACAAAGTCCGTCTGATTTCGATGCTTACAAAGCAATTTATACAGGATGATTTTACAGTTAAGCAGGCTAAAGAAGATGCAGATGAGTTGATTGTCAATACTGCGATTTCCTTGTGTTCATCGACGCTGTTTTCATTATTGGCGAAGACGTTGATCTCCTACTTCTGTTGACAGCATTAGCGCCACCCAAAAGTAGTATATCTTCGCAAACCCGGGAGAGGCAAAACTTTTGAAAGACTGTATTCTGCGAATAGTGTGAAATACAAAGAGGCGGCTGAGAATATTCTGTTTCTTCATGCCTTTAGCGGCTGCGATACAACATCGTCCTTCTTCAACCAAGGAAAAACAAAATTTTGTTCGCTTGTGCAAAACGACACAAGACTCAATGCCATGATAGGAATCTTCAAACAACATGATGCAACACCAGAAGACATAGCAGTTGAAGGAACACGCTTTCTTGTTGCTTTGTACGGGGGTGACATGGATAAGGAAACCTTGGAAGAAGTCCACTACAAACGTTTCGCAAAGTCGACAACAAAAAGCAAATTCAATCTTGCCTCTTTGCCACCAACGAACGACGCTGCACGGTGCCATGCATTTAGAACGTACCATCAAGTCCAAAAATGGTATGGAATCAAAAAAAAATCCAGAAAACTGGTGCTGGAAACGTGACACCAACGGGCTTGTTCCAGTAAGAATGACAAAGAAACCAGCACCCGCGACTTTATTAAAATTTATTTCATGCAATTGTAAAAAAGGATGCGGCATTGCATGTAGCTGCAGGAAAGCTGGATTGAAGTGTTCTATTGTATGTGGGTGCTGTAATGGTCAAACATGCCGAAATTCGCCAGAGGTTCACATCGATGTCGAGGACGAAGAAGAAGAGATTTTGTCAATGGAAGCCCAGAATCTCAGTATTACAGGCAATGAGTTAGATGATGACGAAGACTGTTATTAAGTAACATAATTTAAAGTAACATAATTCATAGTAATGTAACATAATTTCGAAATCTACCATCGCTGGTATATCTGTGTGGTAAACCTACTGGGGATACCACAATAAAAAATGCGCCATGTTCTCTACCTCATGGTGGTGTGGAAATGAGTTAGCAAAATTATTATAATTATGTAATGAATTACCCGAAAAAATTACAAAGTTGGGAATTTCATCATTTTTTAGAAAAATATTCACATTTCCGCCACTGTAACTCGTTACCTATTAGACTTCCAAAAAATAACTCTCTACAAAAAATGTAGGTAATTTAATTGTCTTTAAGTTTGCAATCGACAATTTGGTTGTAAAAACGACCACTTCACAATTATTTTGAAAAAAACAAATTTTGGCACCTTCAATCCAAGATGGCGGGTCGAGCTCGACCCTCCCAAGGTCGAAAACTTTTTTTTTCCTTAGAGTCCCAATCTTAACAACATATATCAAAATCGCTACTACCTAACCTTTTGCAAGGTAAAACTCCCCACTGACTGGACTATAAGGACACCGGGGTTAAAATTCTTCAACGTAATAATAAAAGCAAAATATTGGATAACTTAGAAGCTCTTGAAATCAAAAATCCCTAAATAATACCGCTAGTATATTGAATGACCAAATTAATTTATCGTTTAGTCCCATTCTAGATATATTTCCAGCAAACCGCTCTGTTATTGCCGGAAGTCCCCCTTTCTTCCCACTCAAACACCTAAATTATATTTTTGTGTATATATCTGTCAATATTTTGTATCATAGGTTAGTTTTAATATTCTCCTGACGAAGGAAGGGTGCTTCCCAAACCGGTAGAGTACAATTAAAATTAAAGTGTTCTAAAACAAATTTATATCTTTTATTGTTAATTCCTATTTACGACTCCAAAACTCTTAACTGTTACTATGGTAACCCTCACCAAAAGTACCTATTCTTATTTGCAAAGAAGTGGTCTATAGGGGGTAAAGTAAACCAATACAACAGTAAAATGGATAATAATGCATACCTTCTAAGCATTCAAAATTGGTTATCCTTAGTTGTATGAACCTCTAAGTGGACTGTAAAACAAAATAAAAAAAACGTGACCGGACATCGACAAAGCTGTTATAAAATAAAACATCTATCTGAAAATTATAAATATATAGTTGGATAAATTTTGAACCACTCATTCGTGGCACCGGCTTTTATCCTTTCCATCATAATTCACAAACCTGCCTTCTCTAAGTAATTCCGTAGCACCGTCAAATTTTTTCGCCCCAAGCCTCGATGCAATTCGCGAGCGGACATTCTTCGGTAACTTGCATATATTATTTTTAAGCTGAATAGCAACCATGTAACAATGTCTAAAGTTATGTATTATATGGTTAAAATGGCGGATGGACGTCAGTAGTTAAAAAATGAAATATAACATTTAGCCAAAAGAATAGACACTAACCACTGTTATATTACAAAAAAATATATTTATATGATCCTGAAATATTGTTGAATTGCTTTTATTAATATTCGGAAGAGTAAACCCGCAATGTAATTTATTTTTACATGAAACCTTCGGTAAACTTTTAGAATTTTGCTGCAGGCAAAGGCTCTTTAAAAAAACAACACTTGATGAATGGAGACAACTATTTATGTCGGGGTTTAAGTAAACGTGCACAAAATAGATTTAGTCTGGGTTATTTTAATAATTTGTGCATATTTCCTAACCTTCAAACGTATCTTTAATTGAGAAAAATGGAACTTTAGTGCATCTTTTACCATCTCCCACCACGTAAATAGTTATTTCTTGTAGTAATTAAGTTGAAACCAAGTGCTGTTTTGCATATTAAGCGTGCAGCGGAATTCGACAAGATTAATAAACCTTTGAATGCCTTGTACTCCTTAGTGTACCGGTGGTTGGATGCGGCGCTGGCTGACACTACTTTTGTAATATTTTTTTTACGAAATTGTTATGAAAAGTGGAACCATCTTACCAGATGATTTGTTTATATATTTATAAAAAAATATATCTAGGCTACGTAGATTCCCCTGGATTTATTTATATTGAAACGAATGTTTTTTCGCTTTATAAAGCGAATAATGTTATAAAATATAGTATTCATATATGGCGGACGGAAATATTCGTGAATTTTACAATATACATATTTAGGACGGGTTGTTTCGGAGAATTTGAACAATTCATCAAATTTCAAAGTTCATTTTCAAGTTCTGTGAAATATATTTTCAAGTTCTGTTTTTATTTCAGTTTGTCAAACAACTAGCCTATATTGATATAATAACAGAACTTGAATAGGACTTTCACAGAATCCGGAAACGAACGAAAATTTGATGAATTGTTCAAATTCTCCGAAACAACCCGTCCTTAATATGCGTTCTTCACAATAAACGTAAGCCATTTAAATCTTTCCAGTAAATGAATAAATACCTACTACGTAATACAACTTTTGAAATTCGGAATTAACACATAAATGGAAAACACATAAATGGAATTAACACATAAATGGAATTTTGACGCCTTTTTTCATAGATGAAATATTTTTTTTTCAATTAAAAATGTATTTATTTATTAAATAATTAATCAATTTACAGTAAAATAGTATTACAGCGTATAATCAATAATGTTAACGAAAATAATTCATGCAATTAGTTTTCACTGCTTTTGATTTTTTAATATTCCTCTTCTATAGAAGCTGGCGCTTTTGTTTAGAAGAGTGGTGAGCATCAAGATTAAGAATATTTAGTGTTTGTAATTATGAATATTAAAATTTATAATTAATTAAAAACATATTTTCATTATTTTGGTATTTTTACATTGAATTTCTCTTTAATTGCTTTTAGTAGGTGTTTATCGTCTTCTATTGTTCTGATATTTTCGGGTAGGCTGTTGAAGTATTTTTTCCCTAGATATATGTTATGATGTTGAGCAAAAGTGGTGTTACATTTTTGTGCTAGAAATATATGTTTTTGACGAGTACGACTTTCAGTTAAAAACCTGTGATTTTGTTTTTCTTTAATTATTTAATTATTATGTTTTTTTGGACAAGATCATTAAATTTGAATACTTTAAATTTTTCAAAAATTAGGTGTGTTGGATAATCTCTTGGTTTTTTTATTATTTTTATAATTAGACGTTGTACAATTACAACAGGGAGTAGATTTGTTTTGTATGCAGCTCCCAAGCTGATTACAGCGTATTAAAGATTTGATTGTACTAAAGCGTGGTGATATAACTGATGTTATAATTTCCAATGAGAGAAAAAATTCGAATTTTCAAAAATATATAAATAAATATATACCTATGTTAGTGACGAAACAACCAGCTAGAATAATACTAAGATATATGATTTCTTTTCCAAGTGAACAATATATTTTAAAATACTAAAAAGTAGTCTTTGCAGAAGCATCTACTAGTTTTGATGGAATTGAGTTTTGGATATCACTGGAAAGCAATTTTTTCCCACCTGTATACAATATCTGTATTGTGCTAGAAGTTGAAACAAATGTACCAATAACTTAGTACCTTTTGGTTTTAGACAATTTAGCACGAGGTCTGTCTCGCTTACACTTGCCTGAAATTATATATCGCCAACCCATTTGAATTTCATAAACATGGTGAAACACAGTTTTGTATTGAAATATTCTCCCAAATTTTTCTTATATTTGGATCACGAAAAATGAAAGTAATAATAATACAAGGCAATTCTTATATTATTGTTCATTTTATGATCTAAAAAATAATCAGCAATACATGCTATGAGACAAGAGTTCACATCACAGATATAAATTTTTTCGCCCAAAAATCACACAGCAGATATTTCTGATAAAAGGGAAAAGCAATTAAACACTCTCCAGGATCAATCAACCTCAGAGTCTTCTAAACTAACTAACTAACTAACTAACCATTACGCCGTTTCCGCGCAGGAGTAGGCAGAGAGGACGGACCGCCAAACAATTCGGTCTTGGCACACACTTCTTGCCTCATTCATATTCACACATCGTCTCATACATCTCTTTTATTATTCTGACTCTTGACATTGCCCAACTCGAGTATCTGATTCACTTGATGGTGCTCCCGACTTCTGCTAACATTCGCATTCGCCTCATATATTCTCCTTAGACTCCTTTCTTCGCTCATTCTAAGCATCCCTTTCTTAATCTTACTCATTACGCTTACATCAGTTTATAAAAGTTAAAAATCATCGGCTATGAAAGTTAAAAACGAAGAACACAATAAACTAAGAAAATTTAGAAAAAAGATTGTCACACAATATTTGTTTTAAACACAATGTGAAATTAAGGGCGTGTCGTAATTTTCGTTTTTTCTTAATACATTAGACTTGGTTCGCGATAATTAAGCAAGATGGATTGAAAAAGCTGATGTTTCTTTAAATAATGAGGCCAGAACAGAATCAGCTGAATTGGAATTTAACAAAGTTGCCAAAGAAGCCGCAAAAAATTTGAAGAAAAATTATATCAAAGAATGGCTGAATTAATTACCAAAAGTTCCCAGCTATTATTGTCGTGCTTCTTAAAAAAAACAAAACTAGAGACTATGTATTGTCTTATTTACAAATGTGTGGAGTTTACGCAGATTGACGCAGAAGTAAACTATTATCATTCTCAGGAAGGAAAATTTTTCATTCGTTTTGAAGTCTTTCAAGAAGCATATACGCTGTGGTTTTAAAGTTGACAGAGACGGACTCAAATTCACCTACGGTTCCAATCTCCCGCGCTGATATACAGGATTTTCCAATAGGTAAGTGGTGTTATTTTGATATTCAATCGTAAAAGATAAATGGTTTCGTTGCTTGTGTGGCACGTAGCGCCGTCTTGTTAAAATTAAACGTTGTCCAGATCAATACCATCCAATTTCGGCCATAAAAAATCATTAATCATCTCTCGATAGCGATCTATAGCGATCCATTCACCGTAACTGTTACTCCAGCCTCATTTTCGAAAAAGTAAGGTCCAATGACTCCGCCGGACCATAAACTGAACCAAACAGTCACACGTTGAGGATAGAGAAGCTTTTCAACAATAAATCTTGGGTTTTCCGAGCCCCAGATGCGACAATTTTGCTTGTTGGCGAAGCCACCGAGGTGGAAATGGGCCTCATCACTCAAGATAATTTGAATTTGATTCACTCAAATGAATTTTAATAATTTCAATGCGTTGTTGAAGCGTTTATCATTTTTATTAATGTCGTAGTTTCTACTTGTTAAATGTCAAAAAATGACAGCTTCAAAAGTAACATCTACCGAAATAGTGGGCTATTCAAAATAACACCTCTTATTGGAAAATCCTGTATATCTATGCAAGGCTCAAGGGATCAAGAGAGAGAGCAAAGGATCTCAGTAGCGACCGTATAATTTTATTTTTTGTGTCTTATTCTGTTTCATATTTTTGATATTAGAACATACCTACCTATTTATGATAATGTATTTCAACGAGCGTATAGCTTTGGTAAGTTAATTAACCCAATTTTAATATATTCATAAACACAAACATAAAATGTCAAAAGTACACACATTTTACACAATAACATAATATCATACATTTCACAATACACACAAGATATGGCAAGCAAGCCATTAGTTATGAAAAGGAGCAATAATAATTGTCATCCAGATGATATTTAAAAAGAAATAAGTAGTTTTATTTAGGTGCACCTACCTCTATTTAAAAAAAAATTAGCTTCTAAAATTAAAATAACTAACTGAATACGGCTTATAAATTCATTATTATGAACACGGCTTATAAAATAAAAATGAATTTATTTAGGTACCTACTCAATCTAGGTAAATAAGTGAAAAGGTAAAAAAAAGTCTGGAATATAGGACGAGTTTTTTACTCTAAGTTCTTTCGAATGTACACGGAGAAATATGAGTAATGCTGATTTATTGAAAATCTTTCCAAATAATTAGTCATCCTGTTTAAAACATGACTGTAAGCCGCTTCCTTATAAAGTGTTGGAAAATTCGTAATAATATCGGAATACGTGTTCATCGCCCTGCGCTGGTCTATATAATAGTAAATGAATCAATATCATCCATTGATCTCATAATGGTCAAAACTAATTAACAAAACAAAAGCATTTGTATGAATCAACAATTACGGATCATTACTTACATTCCAATCCGACTCCACAAAAATCAGAAAAGATCGCATCCAATAATATTCATTTTGATAATTTAAAAAATATTATAAAAAAATAAATCTGGACTTGAGCTTTTTCAAATAAAAAAAACTCAGATGATGCATGGAGATATTTAGTTGACTTTATGAAAAACGAATTCATTAATAATATCACAATTATGACAAAAAAAAAATTCAAACAAAACTAAACCCTTGAAATCATGGATAAACTATACAATCATCAACTGCTTTGGAGAAGAAGGAAAAGAAAAGCTCTATACAAAAAAGTGAAAGAAAATATACACGACACAATATCATTAAATATCCATAAAAAATATATATAGAAATACGTGCAGTGATGGCATAAAAAAGGCAAAAGAAATCTACTACAGAGACAATATCGAAAAAAGCAACAATGAACCCAAAAATATATGGCAAATTCGAAGAGAAGCTACAAATACACAAAATACCAAAGACAAAAAGACATAGGAGAAAACTCTGTATTAACAGAAATATTATTGACACGTCAAAAAACCCAAAGCTCGTTGCGTATCATATCAATAATTATTTTTATTAATATTGGGTTGTAATATTTTTGTTAAAATCTTGTTTCTCTTCTACCGAAATTGTGAAAATGATCAACTTAATGGAGCAGGATTTCAATATTCCAATAAATGATTTAATCTCAAAGCTGTGACGGGGGAAGAAATTCTAATAAAAATTAATTCCCTAAAAAAACACTTCTTCTGTCGGAGCTAATGATAACAACCAAGATTTAGAAAACGCTGTCTACGGAAATCGCACTGCTTAAGGGCATTTAATAAACCTTGGCATCAGTCAGGGACACTTCCCCTTAAACCTGAAACAAGGTATTGTTATTCCCGTACATAAACAGGTAACAAGACAGACATAACCAATTACCGAACATTAACTCTACTGACCAGTTTATCTAAAGTATTTGAAGTTATCAGTGCAGAGTTGGTTAAATTTTTTGTGCGCCATAAACTGCTCTCAAAAAATCAATACGGGTTTCAAAAGAAGTAAAGTAAAATAGTTAAGAAAACCTCGATAAAAGCAAAAAATGTATTTCAATCTTCTTAGACCTTTCTAAAGCCTTTAATACAATATCCAACAGTAAATTAATAAATAAACTTGAAAAAATCGGTATTGCGGGCAACGAACTAACGGACGCAAACAACAAGATAAAACAAATAACATACTTAGCAAACAGTGCTCTGAACACCGAGAAAACTAAATATATCACATCAAGTATAAATATTACAGGTCAACCCAATGTCGGTGCCTTTATTCGAATACACTCATGTCTGAATTCCGATGAATACTGTCAGTGCTCCGACATTGAGAGCACCACTCAGATGAAGTATCTCGGCCTCACCATTAATCCATACCTAAAATAGAATCTTCACACTAAAATAATTGCAGACAAAATAAGAAAAACCATGCACTTTTTTGGAAATATACGAAACTTTCTCGGCTGACAAAACTTGAAAATTATTTAATTTGCTGTCTGTCAATTTATCATTGAGTATGGAATCATAGGTGGCACTTCTTCTGCACTGGACCCAATCATAAAAGTACAGAAAACCAAATTCGAAATAATCCTTAGGCTACTTCAAATTATAGACTCGAACTTAATCCTTAATATTGTGAATGTGTTTGACGTTCGACAGTTTAAATATTCGCTGTACTCAAAACAATAACAAAGATATTCCCCAAATTCCTGTACACAGAAATTTTAGGAACATTGCAACAATATTGTACAATAGCCTTCCGGAGAACATAAAAAAATACACGTAAACACTCACACACACACACAAACCTACCCACACCCCCTTCCTCGAAAAAAAAGTCAAAACTTAACACAGCGACTAGTAAAAAAGTATATGATTTCCTGTCTGAATATTACAGGAACACATGAGAAAATGGTGAATAATATTTGGTAGACCCAACTAAAATTATTTTTAAATTTAATGATAGTAAAAGTAATAAATCTTAAAATAATAAAAGTTTAATAATCAAAATAATACTAGGGGTAGTCACTGTGAATATTATTTATTTCAATTTAGCAGTAGCAGAAAATATTAAAAAAATACATACGAAAATAATAAATTTTCATATGGTATTAGTAGGTATTGAACGGTATTAATTTGTCTAATGATCAGTCCACTTTTACATAAATGCAAACACTTGATAATTGCTGATTATTAAAAATCGTTTCAAATTTTTGGTAATCCGGTTAGAAAAGGGAATGCAGGCCGCTAATTCGTAATAATATCTATATAACACGTGTTTATGCAACTGCGTTTGTATTAATAATATATTATGACAAAATGCGAAAATGTTAGGATTTGTGACAATTCATTGGTATTTTACAAATGGCTTACCAGGAAATCTACAAGTTCTTCCGTTAATGGTCTACAATCCCGTTTTTAACCGGATAACAAATAATTTAATGAGATTCTTAATAAATTAATAATATATTTAAATTATTAAGATAAATTAATACGAACTTTACCCCCAAAAAATAACAACATTAACTATATACTATATGAGTATATCTATGCATGATAAATACTAAAAAATCTTTAAATTTTTTTTGATAGATTAGGTTAGATTATGCGGTTCCGTTCCGTTTAAAAACGGTTCCATGGCATCTCAGGACAATGGTAAATCAACACACGTTTGAATAGGATACAAGGTCATTAAAAGCGATTAAAAAGACCTTTAAACCTAATCTATTTAAACCAGTTTTTTTGGAGCCAGTGAGACTATGGCATCCCCGATTGGGGTATTGAGGTTGAAGGTACTGGGAAGGGAAGTAGGTGAAGAAGAGGAGGATGGGGGAGTACCTGGCTATTCAGATCTAATCACTAAACACAATTTCAAGCAACATTTCAATTCTGAATGGTGGTCTTAGACCAGGGTGATTCGGAGAGTATCTTCCACTCTGGAACGTGCCGCAAATATTCAATATATTATTGTTACAAGCTAAGGCTTTTAATGGAAGACCAGTAAAATTATAATATATTATGTTGTTTATTGCATTAATAAAAAAAAAAAAAAAAAAAAAAATGAATAAATTGGGAAATATCACAAATACATCAAATTTTTTTCTTGCGCACGCCGGGATTTGAACCCGCGACCTTCGGCTCTCTAATGGAGAGCCTTACCTCTTGACCACGGAATCTGAAATTCAAATGCCAAAGTAAAATATATATATATATATAAAAAATAGTAGGTAATCCATGTTCATAAAAATAAAAACCAAATGAAAATAGCCGCAAACAAACATAAAACCAGAAGTAAGGGAAGGAATGACCTTTCCGTTCCAACAAGCAACAGAGCGGCTTATCAAAAACTGTTCTCATATCTCGGTCCTAAAATATATAACAAAATCCCCTCAGAGCTGAAACTGTGTAAATTGTCACCCTTCGGTAAAAACATAACAAAATGGTTATTAGATCTAGGTAGGACTGATTCCGAAATATTGAAAAAAAAATGTAATCTGATAATTATTTATCACGAACGCCTTGTTGTATCTTCGCTTTTACATACTTATTTTCTCTATTCTTAAATCCTGTATTCCTCTAGAATAATTTGAAACCTTTTAATTTGCCTGTCCTAAAACGGGAAACCTTCCTAGTTTGACAGTCAAAAGCTTCCTTGCATAGTGAATGAATTTTATGAAAATTAAATTAAATTAAAATAAATAAAAAAGGAAATTTATAAATTCTTGTGCTGTAGTTGTTAGCTAGAAAACAATATTATTTTGTTTTATTGGGATTGTGACTGCACAAAAGCGAAAACAAAATTCGGTGATTATCAAAATTACACGGTTAAATTACAGTTGTTTTTTTTTAAATCTGGTTTCAGCAGAACCTAGATAATTAATCTTATTATTATTAGTTATTTTTAGCTACCGAGTAAAAAATATTGTTAGTTGGTACGCAAATTTAAACATTACCAATGAATTTTTAATTTTAGCTTATAAATTAATTTTCATGGGAATTTTCTCACAACAGAAGCAATTATTGAATAACAATCAGAATTCTATAGAACTAAATTAATTTTTCTTATTTACGACTTCCCTACAAAATTTTGGGTTTCTCGTGCTTCCCGTCTAGGTTTGTTGATTGTTCTTGCGTTGAAGTCCCTCGATGAAAAATTAAAAATTTTAAATCATTTTCAGCGGTTCTCAGAAAGCTTTCATGTTTATTTATGAATAATTTAATTGCTTTGTATAGTAAGGAAAAAATTTTTTCCAATAAAAAATGGTCATAAAACTACTTGTGTTTTATTTTATATTATTACATAACAATTATTAGTGGTAACAAATACCTTTATTAATGTAATCGCATGAAAGAGATAATTAATTTGAATAGTAACGAGTGAATCCGAACCCAAATTTGTTACTGGGCGAAGGTCTCGTAGTAGGTATTGTCAATTATTGCGTGGAATTAGTTTTAATTTTATAAGCTTCGCGATGAGAGCTTTAAGCCCATGTCCACAATACTAAAATCTTTCGCGTGTTACTCTGTGCCAGAATAACACGGTCTAATCAGTGTTAGGTCGAGCGACGGTCGGGAGATGAGAGGGTGGCTGCAGGCGGAGGGGGGAGGGGCGAAGGCTCTACGGGGGAGGGGGACGAAGGCAGAGCAGCGCGCCACTCGCAGTGCCCGGGTGACTGTCCCCCCGACAACAAGGCGAGCGCGCGTCTTGTGATTTCTCTCGATTGTTTACGCCTGCCGACAGTTAAGTTTCACAAAAACACGATAAGAGTGAATGATAAATACTGTTTCAAGTGCTCTACGCGTTACTAAAGTTCGTTATTTAACAACCGATATTCATCTCGCCAATCCGGGCTCGGTATTTAGTTAATTGTATTCGATATTTATGACAGTGTTGCGTGCGCGGCGGATGGTCTTGTGGAATCTACGTCGGCCCGGGTCGAAGATCCCTTCACGTGTTCTCGAGAACATTTGACTATTTCGAACTTTTTTGTTTGATTATTGTGTTTTATATATTTTCGTGTAAAAGTTTGTTAAAAGATAATATAAGTGAATTTCGCGGAAGCGGGCGGTCAGCCGCCATGTTGTGAGAGTGAGACAGAGCACACGTGCGACGCGCTCACTCTGAGGTCCCCGTCCCCTCGCTCCGCCGCGTGCTCCAGCCGCCCCCGCGGTCCAGGAGACTGAGACGCGTGGTATCTCGTGAAATTTCTTCTCCGACACTTTACAAGTCTCGCGCGTGCGGTATGACCGATCAGTTCTAGCGCGAGTTTCCGCGATCGAACAGTGGATTTACAAAATAATAAGGATAAAACATGAGCGAGAGTGTAGTGTCTCCAGCGTGTCGTCGATAGGGATCACAGATGCTTCAAGGATGCCTGCTGCTGACGGTGGCGGTGTGGCTGGTGTCAGGCCTGCCGCCGCCCGCGCCGCCCCTGCCACCCCTGTCGCCCCTGTCACCACTGTCACCGCAGATGCAGTCCAGAGCTGTGGACACACGCGTTACCCTGGAGATCCCCGAGGGGAGGCCCCGAGGATCTCCCGTGGGATATATTCCTACCAAGCCGGGGTTCACTTATCGCTTCAATGAGCCCCCTGCGGAATTTACCCTGGACCCCAGTACGGGAGAAATACGAACTGACGCTGTACTAGACAGAGAAGTTCTCGAGAATGACCGGTACGACTTGGTGGTGCTTTCTAGCCAGCCTACCTACCCCATAGAAGTGCGTATAATGGTAACTGACGTGAATGACAATCCGCCGGAGTTTCCAGAGCTCAGCATCGCTGTAGCCTTCTCCGAAAGTTCCGGATCTGGAACTCGCTTACTATTAGATGCAGCAACAGACAAAGATACAGGAACGAATGGGGTATCTGATGATTACAGGATTATTGAAGGAAACCATGATGATAAATTCCGTTTAGCGCTCACCGCTAATCCTAGTGGAGAGACGTCTTACTTGCATTTGGAGACAACGGGAAAATTAGACCGAGAAACCCGCGGTTTTTATGTTCTAAATATTTCTGCAAGAGACGGTGGTGATCCTCCAAAGCGTGGTTTCTTACAAGTGAATGTAACGATATTAGATGTGAATGATAATCCTCCAATATTCGATCATAGTGATTACATCGTGTCATTGAATGAGAGTGTGCCTCCTGGTACTCCCGTTCTGCAAGTGACGGCCACGGACAGTGATCTCGGCGACAATAGTAAAATTACCTACTATCTAGCCGATACCGAAAGACAGTTTACTGTTGATCCTGAGCTTGGAGTTATATCAACCACTGAAATATTGAATTGTCCACAACAAAACTGTCAAACAATTACACGTCATGGCAGTTCGTGTCCTAAAAGTTGTGTTTTTACTGTATTTGCCAGAGACCATGGTTCCCCGAGACAAGATGGTCGAACTTATGTGACGGTAAATCTGGTGGATGCTAATGATCATGATCCTGTTATAAAGTTTAGGTATTTTCCAGCTACCGCAAATTTTGCAACGGTTGACGAAAATGCAATAAACGGTTCCGTTGTTGCAGCCATGTCCGTTATAGATGTTGATGAAGGATTGAATGGAGATACAGAAATCAAAATAATTTCAGGCAATGAACTAAATCACTTCCGGTTAGAATACACCCCTAGCTTTGATATTGTTCGCGTCAACGGTGTGCTAGATAGGGAAGAAATAAGCAAATATAACTTGAGTGTAGTAGCTACGGATAAAGGAACACCGCGCAGGACGGCGACGGCTTTTCTTATAATACACGTCAACGATGTGAACGATCACGAGCCTGTATTTGAAAAATCTGAATATTCCGCCATACTGAGTGAACTAGCGCCGCCGGGAACTTATGTAGCCGGCATCACAGCGACTGATGAAGATTCTGGAGTAAATGCGGAAATCTATTATGCCTTCACATCCGGGAATGACAATCAATGGTTCGCCATAGACACTGCCTCAGGTCTCATTACTACTCGATCGGCTCTGGATAGAGAGGTACAAGGAACTGTTGAGCTGAAAGTCTCCGCTCGTGACGGAGGTCCCAATCCGAAATGGGCATACACGCAACTTAAGGTGACTATTCTGGATGAGAATGATGAAGCTCCTCAGTTCTCGCAATTGTATATTAATGTAAGTTTATCGGAGAACACCCCTCCCCATACCCTTGTTGCTATGCTGACGGCGGCTGATCACGACCAAGGCACGAACGGCTCCGTCACATATACTTTGCAGTCGGATGTGCAACAAAAGTATCCCGACACGTTTGCTTTAGATTCTCTAACTGGGCAGCTCACTACAAAGTTACAACTAGATCGAGAAAAGATATCCGAGTATGAAATTCACGTAATAGCTAAAGATCAAGGATTTCCACCACAGTCTTCCACTGCAACTGTATTCCTAAGTGTTCAAGATATAAATGACAATAGTCCAGAATTTTATCCACAGCGATACTTTCTCACGGCAGCGGATGATATGCCCAAAGGAACATCTTTGCTGAAAATATCTGCCACCGACATGGACGATGGCGACAATGCAATTATTATTTATAATTTGGAAAGTGGAGGAGAGGGACTATTTTCTGTTGATAAATGGAGTGGAGTTATTACTCTTCAAGGCAATCTGAGGAATGTACAAAAACCCCTTTACAAACTTATAATATCTTCCAAAGATCGCGGTGAAAGAAGAGCGATAGAAGATGCAATCGTAGAAATAATAAAAGAATCTTATATGGAAGAGCTATTATTTGATTCGTACGGAGGCTATGATCTTCAAATTATAGAAGATAGTGGAAAGAATAGTGCTCACATTGGAAGAGAAGTAGGAAAAGTTCGTGTGAGAAGCTTCAGCGATACTGTAACATATACAATAGTGTACGGTGATATCAAGCATGTATTCAAAATTGATGAACATACAGGCCGTATTACAACAGCGAGTAATATTGATCGTGAGGAAAAAATGATGTACAGTTTGACAGTTGTTGCCCGATCAGGACTTGCTTATGGCAAAACTATTGTAAATATTTCCGTGTTGGATGTCAATGACAATCACCCAGTGTTTCCGAAAGATAAAGATGAAGTTCGGATTCCTGAAAACACAGCTGTTGGACAGGAAATATATTTTGCAAGAGCCAGGGACCGCGATTCTGGAATAAATAGTACTGTGTCTTACTCTCTCACGTATAACGTGGATGATCAATTTAGAATATCGGAGGCCACAGGTGTAATTTATTTGAATAGACCTGTAAGAACTGAACCGGGCACTACATTGTCAGTTGAAGTGACCGCAAGTGACGGAGGAAGCCCACCACTTTCTTCGAAGCATTCCATCATCGTTATGGTAGAAGATGTAAATGACCACACGCCAGTTTTCGATCATACATCATACGAAACTTCATTACTTGAATCTACCCCTGTAAATGAACGTTTTTTTGCTCTCTCTGCGTCTGACACTGATCTTAGATTGAATGGAAGAGTCACGTACTATATTTCCGAAGGAAATACAGAAGGAAAGTTTGGAATTTTCCCCGATGGTTATCTTTATGTCAGGAGCCCTCTAGATAGGGAAGATAAAGATTATTATTCCCTGACGGTAACTGCAAGTGATCAAGGAAATCCACCAAGAAGCTCACAAGTACCAGTTGTTATTCATGTAATCGATGAGAATGATAATAGTCCTGAGTTTACAAATTCTACATTTACCTTCAGCATTCGAGAAAATGAGCCACCAGATTCATTTGTTGGGAAATTATTAGCAACGGATCGTGATATCGGGCGCAACGCTGAATTGATATTTACATTGGCTAGCGCTCAAACCGATTTTGCAATCGACCCAAGAAATGGGTTCATTAAAACGTTGCATGTTTTTGACCGCGAGGCTCTCATGCAAATGACCGGTCAAAATTTGATATCGCTAGAAGCAACGGTAACAGACAATGGAATGACTAAATTACGCGATAAAGTCAAAGTTAATATTTACATCACCGATGTGAATGATAATCCGCCAAAATTCTTACGGGCCCCATACAAAGTACAAATATCTGAAGGTTCTCCAATCGGGACTCAAGTGGTCAGAGTTTATACTATTGATGCTGATGAGGGTTTGAATGGAGATGTATTTTATTCACTAAGTGACGGCAATGACGAGGGGAAGTTTACAATCGACGAAGCAACAGGCCAATTATCACTTGCAAAACAGCTAGACCGCGAATCAGTTCCTAAATATGAATTGACAGTCGTAGCATACGATGCTGGTCTTCAACAGCGTCTAAGTTCATCAACTGTAGTAACCGTTGAGGTGCTGGATGAGAACGATAATGCGCCAGAGTTCACACAAACTGAATCTAGGATATCAGTGAAGGAGACAACTCCTATCAGCACCGAGTTAATGCAGTTTAGAGCCACAGATGCTGATTTAGGTATAAACAGTGAAATAACTTTTTCCATATCTTCGGGTAATAGAAAAGATTCGTTTAGTGTAGATTCACTTACCGGAGTGTTATTTTTACACAAACCATTGGACTATGAAGATTTAACATCTTACGTACTAAATATAACCGCATCAGATGGAGGCAATCCACGTCTTTCAACCACAATACTCTTTTCCGTCGCAGTGATAGATTCCAACGATAACCCTCCAAGTTTTCCTAATACGGCAATTGTTCGACAAATACGAGAAGGTATACCGGTTCACACACCCATCGTCACAGTGACGGCGGAAGATCCGGACTCGGGAATAAATGGTAAAGTTACGTACGCGATAGCACATCAAGATCCCGACGATTCCAATCGACATTTCGGGATTAATGCGGCCACAGGTGTTATACATACTTTATTGCCTATAGACCGGGAGACAATAGACACTTTCCGATTGACAGTTGTGGCGTCTGATCGCGCTCAGCCCGAATCGGCTCGTCTCTCCGCCGAGAAACTTGTCACAGTTATCGTTGAGGATATAAACGACAACGCACCAGTTTTCGTGTCGATGAATGCCGCCGTACTGCCGGCACAGGACACTTTGGTGGGTCAAGCTAGAGACGGCACCGTTATCATGAACGTTTTCGCCAGGGACCTGGATTCGAGTACAAATGGTCTGGTCACGTACGAGCTGGTCTCTGGCAATACGGAACTCTTCCGGCTTCATCGGAGTTCGGGCGCGTTGTCCTTGCGGAGGCCTGGGGGTCGAATCGAGCCACGTTACCGCCTAGCAGTAAAAGCAACGGACGAGGCTGTGCAGAGCGAAAGACGGAGTACAGATGACTATATTACTGTGATCTCTGCAGGGCCATCTGGGTCAGGCCCAGTGTTTGAAAGCCCGGCTATGGAGGGCAGTGTGTATGAGAATGAGGCTGCCGGTACCAGTATACTGACAGTGCATGCCCGTCTTGAGGGTACCGAAGTGGAATACTATGTAACCAATGTGACCGATGGAGGAAGGCAAGTGGACCGTCTCTTCGACATCGATCCTCGGCTTGGGATCCTGTCCACGGCCGCCCCATTGGACCGGGAGGCTGCGCCCTTTTACAATGTCGAGGTATTCGCCATTGCTGTCACCGGTACCATAAGGACTTCAAGTGCAAAGGTAATACATTCAACTACATCATTACTATATTCTTGTTGAACCAAACCATACTTAAACAGAAATACATAAATCAAACAACTATTAGCTATTAACTAACAATAGAAATAAGTAATCCGTATAGTTAGAATTGTAAAAAATAATGAGGAAGTATCCGTATTCTGTGTTTAGTTTTAATTTTCCTCGGCCACAAGTTTTATTCTCCCTTCCTTACAATAGCAGGTCTGAGCTGCCTAAAATCATAAACTAAAATGCACTTTGCCGAGCTCAGCTTTACTCAAACAAATCGTAGCGATAAAGTCACATAAAATGGAAATATGATTCATTGTTTGATGTTTATTGACCGAGACCTACATCGACGCTTCATCCAGTTTAGATATTCAAAGAAGTTAATTTGTATAAAAACCTTGCGCAGTAATTCGTATGTCTGATGCATGTGTGATGAGATGTATAATTAAGAATAAAATTACGAATCTCCTTCACGTACTCATAGAGTAGTAATATCATGATATTGGCATTTAATGCATACACATTTCGTATTAAGATACAAAAAATAACTTGGTTATATTGGTATGGTTTTAAATATTAACTTTATTATAATTTTTTTTAATTCAGTTTTTCTGCGTTACTTAACAAAATAATGGTGCATTGTTGGTATCCATAATATCTACTTATCTACTTCATATAAGTTGATTTTATAATACTGCTGGTTAAATATAATTTCTTTGCGTGTGTGCGACATTTTAAAAATTCAAACTAATTAATGTGTTGCGTATTGAAAAAGTTATCAGATTATAAAAATAATCTTTTCCAATCCAGACAGGCGATGAAAGTACCTAAATGTATGTAAAAATATTGTTTCAAGAGACGATTATTTTAAATCTGTACTTCGTTATGTGTATTTTTTTAATTTCTCAGTTTTCATCTTGATAAGTCAAGTTACAGGTACGATTTTTCACAATATTTTTTTCTAAAAAAACATATTAACACGTTGTTTTATTATAAATAAGCTTTGAAGAAAAAATTTAATATATTTTATATTTATCGCTGAAAAGGTCTCAACTAGCAGTGGAGATGTCACAATAAATCCGTCTTCCACGGAGACATTGTTGCAAAGATCGTTATGCAAATGGCGTCCGTTGGCGCTGTGTCTTCAATTAGCGTGCATTGTTAAAAATATTATAAATGTTACACAATAACTCTCTGCGGAATCATTTGTGATATTCTTGTGTTGTTGTACAATAAAGTCTTTGAGCGTGGGCGATGCGAGAGACTGCGTTCGGTGGCAGGGTCTTCAAACGAACGTTTGTTCGATGATCGTACTCCCGACTCTAAAACATAATAATATATTATCATGCACAGTTTGAGTTACTAAGATTAAGTTTTAAAATTCTTACTCACTCATTTATTTACTTCTATAATCATACATACTGTGTATAGGTAAATATATTATGATTTTTGATAGGTGCAAGTAAAACGAAAATGTTCCTTATATGAAAGAAGGAGGTAAACTAATCAGTAGCTTTGTATGAAAATGGTTAAGTAGTAAAACCTGTACTGAGGTGTTTTCATGTTTTAAGTAAAGTGTTATTGTATTTTAGGTTAGTAGCAGTTAAATACATCATAAAAGTAAATATATATACTAACAATGTAATGAAAAGAAAACATAAAAACACAGGTTTATCACCGAATACATTATTAGAAATTTAGACATATGAAGTATTTCTAATACGCATTTCTTTATAAATATGACAATTTATTTTGAAACTTAATAAACATATCTCAAAGTTCTACGACAAAAATCAGAAGATCTCACATTCAATACTGTTTAGTTTATTATTGCATAATTATTTGGGCGGTATTCGGACGTAATTTAGAAGAATTTTTAAAAACCCTCTATCGAAACTTTAAAAAGTTAAATAATAAGTGTGGAAATACAATTATTTTTTACATTGGATCCACTCAGGAGGCCCTGAGGAAAACCGAATTCATTTAGGCCTCCATTATTCCATCTTTGGGGATGATGTGTGGAGGGTCTCTTAAGGGAAATGAGGGAGAGAAAATTCTGCGAAGAAAAAAGGTATGAGTGATGGGTAGGAATCTGGGGGTCAATGTGTCCAGGAGTGACGGACTTATGAATCCATTCCTCCCACTGCGTTGCAAGGCGATGGGTCGAGAGACAGTCCCGCTGGAGAGATCAAAATGTTTCCCTCAATGAGTCAGTAGGTGGACGAACGCATCCGCCGCCAAGATCTAGACAAACCTCACTCCATGAACTCTAAGTCACTAAACATAGCGAACCAATTGGGGTGACCGATGGCAGGGGTGTTGGTTATCCAATAAATGGTATCTGGAGCGGCGGTACCAACACCCGCCTGCCAAATTAAAAGTTACCTACCTTGAAATTTGTCTGCAAAACACATTTATATATGCATGAAGATTATCGAATTGAAATGCCGATTCCAAAAAGTATATGTTATTTTATACGATCGAAGAGATTGAAAATTAAGATAATAAGTGTATGTGATATTTTGCTCTTCTGGTGCTTAAGCATTAGCGTGCCTCCCATAAGTAGATGTGAAAACTTTATCTCAGAAATTTGTTAATTGCTTTATATATTGGTAATTAACAAATTATTTGGAATGAGAAATAAAAAAGGTTCGCCATGCTGAAAAATAACTTTTACGAGAAGTTGACTTCGGATTTACCTATGAATGCAATACGAATAAATAATGTGCATGGGAAAAATCATATTTATTTCTTACATTCGTCCAAATTAATTAACTAATTAACTAACCATCACGCCGTTTCCGCGCATTGGTAGGCAGAGAGGACGGACCGCCAAACAACTCGGTCTTGGCACACACTCCTTGCCTCATTCACATTCATACATCGTCTCATACATACTCTTCTATTATTCTGACTCTTGACATGGCCCGACTCAAGTATCTGACTCACTTAGTCCTGCCACGTCTTCTTCGGGCGTCCCCGACTTCTGCTACCATTCACATTTGCATCATATATTCTCCTTACACTCCTTTTTTCGCTCATTCGCTCTACATGCCCAAACCATCTAAGCGTCCCTTTCTTGATCTTACTCATTACGCTTACACTCTTTCCGGATCTCCTTATTTCTCCACATTGCCACACAAACGCCTCAGGGATCTCATTTCTACAGCATTAAGTCTACTTTCATCCTTTCTCTTCGAGTTCCATGCCTCAATTCTATACATCAGGGTATGTAGTAGCACTCCATTGTGGACTGCTAGAATTAGACAGCAATTAGAAACGTTATAATGTATGTAACCAGGCATAAAAATATTTCCTCTCAACTAGTCCACATTGGGAACTAGCTAGAAATGGATTCAGCCAGGAACATTGAAGATCTGAGGTTATGTACGTGTTCCTCTTTCACAGTGGATATTATATCCTTCTCATTTAAATTCACAATAGTCGGGATTCTAACCACGCAGAGTTGCTTTGCGTAAAAAACGACTTTGCATTCACAATTATTAGACGTTTATTTCGTAGCATAAGGCGGCTGGAAACGAGCTGTGTGACCAGCTAGGAAGTCATCACTTAACTTCTCGATTATCTATCGAAAACTATTCAGCAATCCTTAAGTAAGGAGTATAAATGCGGCCGACGAGCGACTTAATGGTGCTATTCTTTGCCTTCTGCGTGAATGTTTAAATATAATTGTATCGGGAAACATTAAATGCTTTAAATTTGGTATTGAGGGTAACAAGAGCACTTCATTCCTATCGTGATGCTTCAATAAAATTTTAAATAATTATTTCTGACATGAATTAAAAACTGTCCTTTGTTTTAAACAGTAATTTGTTCATATTTATGATGTCGACCGGTTTTCGCTTTGGCTTCAACTTTTTCAGAAATTTAAATGTGTTAATATTTGGTTCCTATTAAGTTACACTCTCAAGTGTATTGACTTTCTTAGATTTATTTCTACGAATGTACCTCGTTAGTTGTATCTGGCATCTCAAAAACACTTTCTTTCATTACTTACATCAGTTTTCATTGAAAATTATTATTCAGTGTTACAACAATATGTACAATTTTGCTCATCGAAAAAGACTAACAGCAAATGATGGACTTGTTATTAACAGATGTCAAAAATCCGGTCAAAGAACCATAGTAAAAAACCCTGTGTCCCAAATAAAAATTGTGAATTAATTTCATAGGAGATATAAACAAGCTGAAATAATGGTTATGTTAAAAAGATTAATTGTACTAATCTTTTTTCTCTGATTTTTTATCTCGTTTAATTTTTCATATTTTTTGAAGGAGATACAGTTTTCTTTATATATATATATTTTTCATAATGTCTGTAATTAAAATAATAATTTATATGTTCCTATTCTAATTTTGAAAATACAGATTGTTGATTGTTGAAAAACCCGTTAGTAAACTGTTATCTTGAAACAAATTTAAAAAAATACTTACAACCGTGTACTTATGCATTTATGGGTGCTATTATTGTGCAAGTAGTACATTTATTTTATAATATTATCATGACTAATGAAATGTCCTTTCATCAGAAATTGTCTTTTTCAACGTTTATCGAGTTATTTATTAACTGTCTACGGTCTCTAACCGGACGTCTCGTTAAATAAGATTTTGCATATTTAGTACCTACCTCCATAATAATGACTTCAATATTGAATGATCATTATAATAAGCATTTTACATATAAATCAAGCATAAGAAATAATATTACCCTGGTGTATGATTCCTTGTGACATTTTTTGGAGGTGACTTTTCACTTTGCGTATAAAGGAAGATTATCAAAACTGATTACACTTTTGACGAGCACTTTGAACTTTATGAAAGCTGTGCAGAGCTTTGTGCCTCGCGCATTAGGCAGGGCCCAATCTGATTTATGGGCCGAGCCCTCGGCCCACGTCCATCCCCGTGTTTACTTATTGGCAGGGCCGTCCCGGTACAAATGGAGGCATACCTTCGTTATTAGCGCTCCGAATTCCTTCACTCAGTTTCGTATCATTTGCATTCCCGTCTCGTTATTAGCGCCCGCTTCTCGCCTCTGTACCCCCTCACCCCTCCCCCCAACTGACCCACCACCTCTCCCACCCCCCCTCTCCTCCTTTGCCGCCCTTCAACCTGCCCTTCCTCTGCGTTGAGCGCTAATGAACTGACTAAATAATTATTCACATCTGACAATGGAAATAAGTTTCACGCAATACTGAAGTTTGGGTTACTACCTAAATAACCATTAGACTATAAATTATGTTTGTTAAATACCATATTTGAGCATGATAATAATTTAATGAATAACTCATCACAACATTGTCATTTACAAAAAATACTCAAATAAACTCATATTCATTTCAAATCCACGTATAAGTAAATACTTGGTTTGGAATGTGGTCGGTGAGGCTCGTAGAATTTTAGATTTTTTTTATTCTTGTTAATTAGTTTATTACAATCTCTATTAGACATGCTTTAAATATTTGGCATCACAATAGTAAGAGAGAATAGATATTCTTTTTCCATCAGTTACTTCCAAAGAATATTTCACGTGTTTTAATCTTTGACATGGAGAAAAGATACAACTACCAATTTTATACCTACCAGTCTACCACATTAAAATACGAATAGAAAATTCTGTTCTGACAACTTATCGCTACACCTACATCGATTTTTTGAATTTCAACACTCTTAAATATATATTTTTAAAAAAGAAAGCACAAAAATACAACTTTCATTGATTTGATACTAATGAATATTTGGGATGCACAATTGGAGTTTAGAATACTTTCTGTTACTTGTTTCCAATGTAACAGAAAGTATCAAAAATGCCTCCATTTCTGATACTTTATAATCGATGGTGAATACGCTTTAAAAAATAGCGTATTCAAAAATTTATAAAAAGTAACAGGAAACTTTTTGAATCCGCTATTTTTATTTGCTACATAGGAAGATTTGAGCGATTGTCATCATTCAAGTAAAGAAATCTTCTTAAAAACTGTTGCAAAAAGCTCCAAAAGATCTATCGGCTAGCTACTAGAAAGTTAGATAGTATCAACATGGGCAGCGCGCATTACACGTGGAAGTTTCGGGAATTCGCGCCTGTCTACCTTTGACTTCTGGAGCAATCCCGGCTCTAATACAGGGTTCTCCAATAAGAGGTGTTATTTGAATAGCCCGCTATTTCGGTAGATGTTACTTTTGAAGCTGTCATTTTTTGACACTTGACAAGTAAAAACTACGCCATTAATACGAATGGAACGATATTCGCTTCAACAATGCATTGAAATTATTAAAATTCACTTGAGTGAATCAAATGCAAATCATTTTGATTGATGATGCCCATTTCCACCTCGGTGACTTCATCAACAAGACAAAATTGTCGCGTCTGGGGCTCGGAAAACCCGAGAATTATTGTTGAAAAGCCTCTCTATCTTCAACGTGTGACTGTTTGGTGCGGTTTATGGTCCGGCGGAGTCATTGGACCTTACTTATTGAAAATAAGGCTGGAGCAACAGTTACGGTGAATGGATTGCGCTATCGAGAGATGATTAATGATTTTTTATGACCGGAATTGGATGGTATTGATCTGGAAAACGTTTACTTTCAACAAGACGGCGCTACGTGCC